>NC_080836.1:63581310-63884340 GCF_030435755.1 Ochotona princeps | reverse complement strand
TTTTAAACCACATAAATTACATTATGCATTTCTTTGATCATCAGAAATTTCATAATATCAGCTTTTGTAGAGGATTGGACCTTATTTGGAAACCAGTTTGAGATTGAAGATGCAAGTAAAGTCAGAATGGTAATTCACAGGTATAGCAAAGAAAGGTGATTATAGTGCCATTGCTTTAGATAGTTTATCTAAGGTAAATTTTTATTTTTTATACCTTGCAGTAAAGATACAAGTTTAAATTCAGTTAAAACTTTAAAAAATTCTACTTGAGTAAAGGGAGGGAAGAGGGGAGAGAGAGAGAGAATGTTAAAGCTAGACAGAAGTAGTTTATCCATTGATGCATGCTCCCAAATCCTGCAGTTGCTGGAGCTGGGCCCAAAGTGAGGCTTAAGGGCCAGGGCCTAAATCCAAGTTTCCCACAACAATGGCACAAGCTCAACTACTTGAGCCATCACTGTTTTTTTTTTTTTTTGCAAGTATTAGTATTTTATTAGACAAGATTCTGTGTACTTTATAGTATCTTACAGATTGGGTATATGGCCCTATTTTTAAGATGATTTTACTTTATTTTTTCTAATACGCATTGATAGAGCGAGAGAGAAATAGATTTAGGCACTCTTCTGTTAGATGCATGAGTCTTAACTATGAGGCAAATGTCCATTCCTTTCAAAAATACTTTAGTATATAATTTTGTATATCTTTTAAAATTTCAAAACTTTATTAGACTATAGCATATGCATAAATGTATTCTTTTTTATTAATTATTTTGCATTATGTGACAGTTTCATAGGCTCTGGGTTTCCCCCCAACCCCTCCCCATGCCCCTCCCCCACGGTGGACCCCCCCACACCCTGTTGCAGCATTACAGTTCAAATTCAATCAAGATTCTTCCCTTGCAAACAGATGCCAAGCACATAGTCCAGCTGCTCATTGTCCAGATAGAATGTACAGCTTCTTGGGGAGACTATTTAGCTGCGATCAACCCCTAGTGGTTTTAATATTTCTCTAGTTATGAATCACTGCCAGTCTCGCCACTCCCAGTTCGATGAGGTCGTTGCAGAGTTCACTGGTTGACACTGTCCATCGTAGAGTCTTCATTCGCCCGGTTTTCACTGCCAACCGAGCCATCACTGTTACTCCTAGGGTCTGCATTAGTAGGAAGCTCAAATCAGGAACCAGAGTCAGGAATCAAATCCAGGCTCTCTGCTGTGTAGTGTGGTGTCTCAACCACTAGGCTAAATATCTGCCACGATATTTTCTTGAAAAATAAGCAGTAAGAACTTAAGTGTATCTTGACAGTATGATACTAGATTTTCTACTTTGACCTATACATTGCAATGCCATGATACACTCAGATAACAGAATGTTAAACTTGTAACTGTTACTACAGGACTATACTAATGTGATAATATGGGGGAAAATGGAGAGGGAGGAGAGTGGGGAAAGAAGGAATCCCCTATACATACCAAACTGTATCATGGAAAATAATAATAATTTTAAAAGAGTATAAAAAAGAAATAAACAGTGAAGAAAAAATGTGGTGTGGCATTTTAAGACAATGTCAGAGAAGTTAGAGCTGGGTACTTGTAGTGTCCCATTGAAGTTATAATGTTGAGGTTCTAGTCTGGCTTTTGATCCCGGAAAAGTAGTTTTGTGTGTGTACTCGACCTGATCTATCTATGAGGTAAGGTAGGGCAAGGGGGTGAATAAATGGTTGGTGAGTGTCTTGTAATTCTGCTTTGTTTAGTTACAGTTGAAGATTTGGCCACCTGTTAGGATGTTTCCTTCTCTGCCTAGAGGTATAAGGGGGAACTGAATCGCTTATCAACATTTAGCTTTGGAAATGGTTTTACAAGGCTGTGACAAAACACAATGATCGAATCTTTCCTAAACTGATATCCTCTTCTTAGCCTCCTGCTTTCAAGGACCTTGGATCATCTCTGCCAAGTACCTGCCAAGTCCTGTTCTTCTTTTGATCTCACCATGGCTTTCTACTCCCTACATGTGATTTTCAAAAATTCTTATTTTATTAGAATATAACATTTACTTGTTAAAATATCTTCTCTCTAAAGGAGTTTTTTAGTGATGAGAAAAATGGACCTGCTGCATACTCTTAATATTTATCTTTTTTTTAGTAGACATTTTATTATAACTATCATTTTATGATACAGTTCCATAGGCTCCTGGCATTTCCCTTATCCCCTCCACAATTACCTCCCCCCTCCACCTAGTTCCTCCATATCATTACTAAAATATAGTTCTTCATACACAGTTATATGTCCATCATTGCGGGCATGGACAATGGCAGAGAGTCCAGCATCCTATTGTCAAGATATAGTGAACAGTTTCATTGTAAGTCTATCTTTGTCTGGAAGCAGAAATGCATAATATATTGTATCCTCACATCTGGATGTTAGTTGTTTTCTGTTAGTTTCATCTCTTCAAAACACTTTCTTCTGATTAAATCATTCAATGACTCATAGATCATGCAGTGGCATCATTTTCTTCAGGAAGGTTCTTGATTTTCATTTCTTCAGCTACACATTAGTCATTTTGTAGCATGTTATTTAACTTCTTGGTGTTGTTAATTTCTTTTTTCTCCCGGATGTTGATTTTGTTTTGTGGTTTTTCATTTAAGGGGATGTATAGTAGCTGTGTAATGGAGACTGTCATATCTAGTAACATGTCATTTAACTTAATGGCATTGTAAATTTCTATTTTTCTTTTTATTGTTGATTTTGTGTTACGACTTTTCATTTAAGGGGATGTACAGTAGCTGCGAAATGTTTATCTTTGTTGTAGCCAAAACAAAAGCAGCCCCAGTGGTTGCATGCTAATTGAAGACTTTTTAACAATTTGCAGAAATGGTGCTTCTGAGCAGTTGCTTTCCCTTATATTACTCAAATGGAACCATGGGGACAGCATCCTGTTTTGTTTGCCAGTGACCTGGTTAGCAGACCACATGTAGTGTGTTTTAGTTTTGTTCTATAGTTGTTTCACTATGTTTCATAATTCATCAAAAATGATTTTGGGAATGAAAAATGTCACAAACCAAATATACAAAATTAATGAACAGTTTACTCCATTGCAAGAAGCAGTCGGTGTACAGCCAGGCAGAAAAAAAAAGCAACAAGAATCCCTGGGCATAAAGCTGTTTATGAAGTCTATGTTTTCCTGTAAAATATATAAACTTTCCAGATTACTGACAACCATCCTGGTTACTTTTTGAATCTGTGAAATTCACAGATAATCTACATCCACTGTGTTTAACCTCAATTGAGGTTAGCAGTATGTTTACAATAACTAAGAAAAGCAGCAAATATGAATTTGTATTTCCAAAAGATTTTAGAATGAAGCTGTTACTAGCACCCAGATTCATTACTCATGGATCCTGTGTTTCTGTGGCAACATTTCTAAGCAGACTTCAATACACATATTTTTAAAACATTTGTGTATTTGAATGGCAGAGTTATAGTGATGGAGAAAAGAGAGAGGGAGGAACGGAGGGAGACAGAGAGAGAGAGATAGATATCAGTTGATCTTCCGGCCGTTGGTTCAATTTGCAAATGACTTCAGTGGCTGGTGCTGGGATCCAGTGGCAAAGAACTTCTGGATCTCCCACATGGGTACAGGGACCTAAGCAATTATGTCGTCCTCTGCTGCTTTCCTGGGCACACTAGCAAGGAGCTGGATTGGAAGTGGAGCAGCAGTGACTGGAACTGGTTCCCACATGGGATGCTGGCATACAAGCAGCAACCTAACTCATTACACCATGATGCCAGCCCTGTGTGCACATGACTTAAATTAATTATTTGTTTTTGCTTGAAAGGCAGTTACAGAGAGGAGAGAGAGAAAGAGAAAGAGAGAGAGAGAGAGAGAGAATCTTCTATATGCTGATTAGTCCCCAAATGGCTCTAACTGCCAGAGCTGGACTGGTCCAAAGTCAGAAGGTTCCTGCACATTACTTTTTACCATATTCTTGTATGATTTGGAGGCAGTGGTAGTATCATTCAGTAACCAAACATACAAACAAAAGTGGAGAACTAATAACCAGATATCCCTGAAACCCAAACTCCCATCTTGATTGTTGAAACATTTTACACATTTCTCTCTGTTTCATTAGCCTTTTATTACTATGGTTATTTCCAATTAAAGTTGGCTTTGCATTCAGGAGTGTTTGCATGCAAAGGTCTTTTCTTATGTTCTTTAGAGCTTTTTGATTTTCTGTGACTGAAAGCTACTGCCCATAAACTGAAAAAGTTGAGCTTCCCATGTTTAGCTTGGCAACAAAGTTTCTCTCAAGACTTTCCTCAAGTCTGAACGCAGTCAATTTATACTAAACGCTAACCACTAAATTCTTACATATAAATTATGAAGAGAAGAGGAGTACATCTACTGGTATTTGGGTGAAATACTATTTCCTTTGCAGATCTATTTCCACCCTGCTTTGTCCTCAGATAACAGTTGTCACCTCTGTTTCCCTGCTCTGTGACTTCCAGTGGGTTTGGCTGTAGTGCGTTTCAACAGGAAATAAGGAATGATGAGTGAGGCTTGTTATTTATTATCCTGACCCCTCCACAGATTGGGTCATATCTATTACATAAATGTTCTGTTTGTTTCTAGGTGGCCTTTCCATATGATTTTCTCCTTTTTTTTGAATTTGAAAGCCTTTTCATTTTTAGTTCCTGGGGCTATTGTTAGCTCCTAGCCTTCTAGGTCCCTGTGTATCATTACCAGCAGTGGCATGACCTTGGTTGGAGAGGGTGCTGTGAGCAATTGAGAAAATAAGAAATGAGACAGACACAAGATAAAGACCATGACAGTGGGTGGAGAGAGGGAAGCCCCCTTCTCTAAGGAAAGAGGTTGACCTAGAAGACTCACTGCCACAATCTGTTTATTGAACTACTTGGGGAGTCAAATTACAGAAGTAGATGCAGCACACACATTGATAGCTACATCCCATATTGATGTTAACCAGTCAGTGCTTGATGAACAGGAAGCAACAGCATGACCAAAATATAGAAGTCAGTACACGACTATCTCAATGGTATCTTAAACTACATAGTACTGTGGCTGTGGACCATTGCCCAACTATAGACCCTTGCACACAAGCCTCAACCTTGGTCTTGGACTTTTGCCCACTTGCAAACCATTGTTTGCAGTTTCACCTTGGTGTCCAGCACCAGTAGTCTTTGAACATGAGACTGTAGGCATAGTCTGCCTCTTCCATATCAAGTCAAATTTTTTACACATTGCCTGCGGCACTTTAGGTCTCATTACTCCACTCAATTTTCATAATCCATCCATTTTTATAAAAAATTTCTTGAGTTTTCTGGTTCTGAGTGCTCTTCATTGTTGAGATTCTTGATTGAGAGACCAAAATAATGTCAGTGCCTAATAAAGAATGAACGAAAATATTAAGACGAGTCCAAGGTCCTCTTTGCCATGCCTTTCTTGATAGGGAACCCAAAGCATTTCTATAATTTCACATGGACCTATCTTCAACCAGACCACTAAGAAAAGTGAAACGAGAGGTGAAAGGATAGTGTATATTGTAAATGTGCCTCAGGCCCCCTCATCCTGGAGTTGTCGTCCTACAGATCTGCAGTCTTTTACTGCACACTGGACCTTTAAGGATCTTGCCTCCACTGCTCTCCTTTGGAGTCACTGGTGTTTCTCATCCCTGACATCTTCAGCCTTTGCTGTTTTTGTTTTGTTTTGTTTTGTTTGGGATGTGGTGAAGGGGCAGATTTTCTGAGGCTCTGGAAAGTTGAGGCCAGTGATATTTTTCAGGAGCAGCTGGGTGCTGACTTTGCTTCCTTCAGGAAGAAAGATATTTCTAATACTAAGTTTAATCCAGAAACCCAGGAAAGTTTGTTTCTAAAGCCTTCCTTGAGCTGAAGAGCTATATGAGGTCCTTTTCTTGTGTGAAAATGAAATCATGGTATAAAAGAACAGTGGCTTAGCAGGAAATTTGAGTTTCACCTGCAGCCTTGTGGCTTATAGCAATAAAGGTTCCAATAGCCAAAAAAAAAAAAAAATGCACAATGATATAGACTGTGTCTTCTCTGTTGGAAACTTCTGTTAAATACTGTTCCCTTTGCCTCAGAAATGAAAAACTTACAGCAGGTCTATGTCTGCAACTTGTTTTTGCTGATCCTTGACCCACTCTTCAACAATGCTATACTATCCACACTTTCTAATAAACTTCTAAGAAAATTCATGTGGAGAATTTACTTTTTGGCCTTTGTAGATCTGAATACATGGTCATTTTTGGCATATTGACTGAATGCATATTGATTTTAATTCCCACTGTATGTTAAAGTTAATGACACTTATTTTTTTCTACCATAGTATTTCATTAGATATGAGATGCCTGTATTATTCTCATTATTTTTGGTAGAGTTCTAAAATAATGTCATTATTCTTGATGCTTTCTGAAACTTTGTTAGCAAATGTTAGATTTGTCCCTTTAATAGTCTGTTTTTGTTGGAAAGCTTGTCCATGCTCAATACTGGCATCAATTTTCTGCTACATTTTTATGTTCTTATTTCTACTTTCTTTCTTTTAGGAATTCCTAAAAGGCAAGTTTTGAACTCCCTAGATTAATCTTTCTGTGTATTTTTCTCATATTCTTACTGTGTCTTTTTGATCCATATTTTGAGGGGTTGACTTTGTCTTTTCTTTTACTTCTTCTGAACATTTTTAGATTTAGGTATTATACATTTACTTTCTTCAGAGCCTTTCTTATGTTTTTTCCTTCCTGCTAGCATCTATTTTTGATATATGAAAGTAAATTTTTTCAAGCCTGTGAAGTATACTAATTATACTTTGTTCCTCCCTTCTATCTCTTTGTTTTCTTGTGTTTAGCTTTCATTGTGTTTATCTTGGTAGGAATCTTGTATGCTCTTGATTTTTTAAGTAAAAAATGGTTCTTATCCATTTTTATTTATGCAAGAAAAATATATAAGGTTTAGTTATATTATCTATCTGTCTATATCTATTCATCCATTACTTTCTCCCTCCCTTCAAATCACTTTGTGTGTGTATGTGTTTGAGTGTGTGTGTGTGTGTGTATGGATAAATCTATAAATACATTTCCTCAATTACACATACAAATAAATTCTATTCATAGGTTTAACATTAACTTTAAGCTGAGTTAGGATTTTGTGAACTTTGTGTATAAAAGTATGTAACTGGCACAGGGCAAGAGATCAGTCAGGCTTTGTGGGTTTCCAAATGCCAGGAGGAACAGTTTTATTTTATTTTATTTGTATCGAACGTTTTATTTGTATCGAAGACATTAGTTCTTCAGATGATTTTCTGGATTTCATTAAGGATGACCCTTCTGTTCCTTAACTAGTAGCAGTATGCCAAGAGCTTGGAGAGAATTCTCCCTCAGGTTTTTCCCTTTGTCCTAGGCGAGGTGATTCTTCAACAGCCATATTCCCTGATTTAATAATTGAATTTTATTATTATTGTTATCTGTTAATGTCTCTCTTTCCTGCATTAGCTTATACACTCTTTTTTAAAAATACATTTTATTATTATTGTTATTATTTTATAATACAGTTTCATATTCCCTTATCCCCTCCCCAATTCCCTTCCCCCCAGTTCCTCTATATCATTACTAACATATAGTTCTTCATACTCAGTCATATGTCCATCATTGCGGGCATAGACAATGGCAGAGAGTCCAGAATCCTATTGTCAAGATATAGTAAACAGTTTCATTGTAAGTCCATCTTTGTCTGGAAATAGAGATGCATGCCACACTACATCCTCACATCTGAATCTTAGTCTCCATTTTGCAGCTAGTGTACATCTCCTTAAATGAAAAGTCATGATTCAAAATCAACAATAGAAAGAAAAGAAGAAATTTACAATGCCATTAAGTTAAATGACATGTTACTAGATATGACAGTCTCCATTACACAGCTACTATACATCCCCTTAAATGAAGAGCCACAAAACAAAGTCAACATCCGGGAGAAAAAGAAATTAACAACACCAAGAAGTTAAATAACATGCTATTAAATGACTAATGTGTAGCTGAAGAAATGAAAATCAAGAACCTTCTTGAAGAAAATGATGCCACTGCATGATCTATGAGTCATTGAATGATTTAATCTGAAGGAAGTGTTTTGAAGAGATGAAAACTACAAAAAACAACAAAACCCATGTGATATAGTTTCCGCTGATCTCTGTTGAAGTGTGTCTCTTCTAGACAATGAACAGATGGGTTTTGTTTTTTAATCCAGTCTACTAATCTATGACGTTTGAGTGAGATTAAGCCAATTACTTTCAGAGTTTAATATACATGGGTGGTACTTTGGACCTGTCATTTTAGGAATGGGTTGTTCATTGATTTAGTCTTCTGTTGTCATTTTACTGGGTGTTCTTCCCGTTTGCCTTTGGTTTGGGTAGGTGCTATTCCTCTTCTCTGTCAAGAGAACATCTTGAAGTATCATTTGTAGGGCAGGTTTGGACGAGGCAAATTCTTTTAGCTTTTCTTCACTGTGGAAGAATTTTATTTCATTTTCAAAGACAAAAGAAAGCTTTGCTGGATATGTTATCCTGGGCCGTCAATTTTTTTCTTTTAAACTCTGGACTATGTCACTCCATTCTCTTCTTGCCTGTAGAGTTTCCTGTGAGAAGTCTCCTGTGAGCTTAATTGGCATTCCTTTATATGTCAATTGATTTTTTTCACGTGCACATTTAAGGATCTTTTCCTTATGTTCGATTGAAGAGAGCTTGATTACCATGTGTCGTGGTGAAGATCGCTTTTGATCAAGCCTGTTGGGAGTTCTGTGCCCCTTCTGGACCTTGTTTCCTAATTCTTTCTCCAGATTAAGGAAATTTTCCTTTATTATTTCATTAAATACATTTGCAAACTCAGCTTCTCTTTGTGCACCTTCTGGGACTCCCATAACTCTTATATTTGGCCTCTTAAAAGTGTCTTTCAATTCTTGAATCCTTCTTTTGGCCTGATCCAGCTCTGCTTCCAGCTTTTTGTTTGTTTCCCCCTTGGTGACAGGAAATATCTTCCAATTCTGAGATTCTTTCTTCTGCTTGCTTCCTTCTATTTTGGAGACTCTCCACTGTACTTTTAATTTGCTCTACTGTGTTCTTAATTTCTGATATACCAGCCTTGATTTGCTTTATTGCTTCCTTAAGTTCTTTGAACTCTTGCATGAGCTTCTCATTGTTGATCGTAAGCTTTAAAATGAGTCTTATGGATTCTGTGTGCCCCATTTTCTCGATGTCTTCCTCAGTTAACTCTGAGGTTAGCATAGGGTTTTGCTCCTTTGCAGGGAAGTCTTCAGTAATATTCATTGTGCTTTTGTCTCTTCTTTTGCTCTTGGTCATTGCATTCTGGTTAGCAGAGTCTTCTTGCTGCAGTTTTCTAAGTTGTGTCACCCACAGGGCTACAATGTGATTTCACTGATTGCTGCTGGTACACAACTTTTTGCTTGCAGCCACTTGTGCCACAACCTCCAGCAAGTTCCAGGTCTGGGTTCTTATGTTGAATTTCCACCGTGGTCTCCACAGCCCTGGCTCCTGGCTCACCACTCTTCACCTCCTGTGATACCGTGGTGAGGCTGCACTGTTGTCTCTGCAACCTTTCTCCCACTTTTGGTTGGAGCAGGTCCCAGGATTAAAGAGACACCAGGTGTCCTATATAATTAGGTTGTTGGTGGCGCTGATCTTGTCTGAACCTGTTGGATGTTAGGTCTGGGTGCCACACAGACCTATTTTGACTGGTACGCTGAAACAATCAGTACTATTTTCCTGTGGGACCAGTGCATCACGGACCTCAGCAAGTTCTCGCGAGATCAGCACATGCACAGTTCACTGTCGTCCCTTGCAGTCCCAAAGCTATTGCCACAGTGCTCAAAATGGCACCTGATATACAACCACTACAGTTCTTGATCTGATGGCTGTCAGATCCGAGGGCTATCAGGACCTGCCCTGGGTGAAACCCGTAGAATGTCAGGTCGTTGCATTTCACTGAGACAGAAATGAGCTCACTCCCAGCTCAGCACATGCACAGTCCCTTCCCTTGCCTTTTCCTTCTTATGCAAAATGGTGCCCAATTCAGCTCTAAGGGGCTGACTGGGCTGTGAAATCCACTCTGTTCTTGCACTGCCCATCTGAGATCTGCTGCTCTGTCTCTGCTCCTGGTCAAATCAAATGGACCAGCAGGATGGAAAGTTCTTTGTCTGGGTTCAGCTCCCAGGCTCCCAGTGAAAGTCCCTTCCCACCTGGTTGCTGGTGGAGTTCTGGATGCTGGTGGAGTTCAGATTGCTGTGCTGGAGTATCAGTCTCTGCAACACCACACCGTTGTGTCCGCTGCTTTCCTGTGTCTGTCAGTCTCCAGGTACCCCTCTGCTGTTGTTCTGTCCCTTCCTATTTCCTGAAATATGTCCTCTCTGCTTCATCCTGATTAAATGTTTTTCCATTTGCATAAACGTGTCCTTACCCTATTCTGCCATCTTCATTCTCTCCAGCTTATACACTCTTGAACAATGCAAGAGCCATGCAGTAGTATTCCGGCTATCTTCTGTTTTTCTGCTCTAATAGTGTTAGAAAAAGTGGAACTTCTGTAACAGAAAAGTGGTTTTCATTGTTATTTGTAGATTACAAAGAGTTCACAAATGATTTTTTTCTTAATGATTTCCCTGTTATAGTTTTAGAATTCAACATCTTAGCTAACACACATTTTTCTTAATATTATGAAAATCTTTTTAGTATGTGGTTTTATGTTCAACTGAATCAGTTAGTATGCTTCATTTTAGATAACCTTTGGGGAGAAATTAAAATGAAATACAATTTTTCCCTAGGGAGAAAAAATATGCATAAATTACCATTATGGTATGAATTCTTAGATATTAAAGTACAGGGACTTATTTGGGGATTTCTAGTCTTGATATGGTAGACACTGAATTAACTTTACTTTTAGAATAGAACTGACTTTCTATATAACTTTACTTCCTAACTTTACTTTTAGAATAGAACTGACTGCTTGAACGCAGGAGGTATGGTCAGGAGGCAACCTCTGACTTGCCACCACAGTTTGCAGGTAGCCTACATTGCTTGGTACAATTAGACAGATGTAAAAAGACTGAATTGTTGTAACTAGTTGTGAACACTATGATTGTAATACCTGTTCTAGAATTGAAGCTCTGTTGAGACTTGATGACACAGGAACTGTATTTCAATTTCTTCAGTCCAAACTGCTTTCTTCCCTTTCCTTCCATAGATGTTGATATTTTGACTTACTACAAACCTCATTTTAACACCTACTTCTGGAGAACCCTACCTGTGATGCTTACAGCCTGTAGAGCATAGTTGCTTTCAATTAATCTATTTTCTAAAGATATCCTTTTGCAGTTTCCATATTGTAGGCTAACAAGATCAAGTTACAGTTTTGTGCTTGTAGACATTAGGTACCACTTGCATTTTGCCTCTAACTTTTTAATTGCCAGCTGTAGACTTTATTTATGTTTAGATGATGAAAGAACAATTCTGTTTGTACCTGAGAGGATGCTCTCTTAGTCATTGACTAGGTTTTCACACAATTGCTATATTCTTAGACCAAATCGTGAATGTTGGCCAGTGTTCCCTTCCTGGTACTAGTAGAATTTTGCCAGAACAGCTGCTATCTAAATAGTCTGTTTTACTCTGAGATTTGATCCAGTTTATCATTTGATTCACAGCCCTGCCTTAAATAATCGAAGCTAATTGGCCCTCTAAGTGAGTTAATTCTATTTCATGATGTGGACCTAGTGAAATTTACCATTCTCTTCTTGATAGAATGTTTCAGTTTTGACACTTTTAGAAACTTGAATACACATGCGCAAGGAGCAGCTCATAAAAGTCTGACAGAAAGCCTGTGTATCTCAAAAGAACTAAGAGATTGCAAAGTGCTTGTAAAGGACAACTTCCCTTTCACTCTCAATTCCCTGCGCGCTATTGTGATGGGGATTCTGTTTCTGTGTGAATTCCTGAGACTTATCTAGAATTCAGGAGATAAAGTACAAGCTTCTTTGTGTTTTTTTTTTTTTTTTGCTTGTTTGTTTCTGTCTTGTAGTTTTATTTCTGTATCTTGATTTATTTTGTAGAATGTATGTGCATTTAATCAAAAACAGACAAAAATATCCAACTATTTTATCAAAATCAGATATTTATTGGTGTCAGCTGTCAAATACAACATTCTGTCTTATGAAAAACACTATATAATTGAGATTAAGTGTTACAATGTAGCTTTAAATAGGCAAAATAGTTTTCTGTATTATTGAAATAAAAATAAAAAGTAATCTTTATAATCAGGTTTTGTTTTTATAATTAGCCACCTCATTCATGGATATTTCTAAGAAAAAGATAATGGACATATTAAATATATCACCATTGTAATTCAGAAGCATCTTAAAGAAAAGTTCCATATATTAAATTAATGCAGATCCAAACCACTTTTTGTATTATAAATAATTATCCTTAAGTAAAGGGGTTATTCTGCTTGCTAAATAAAAAGTCAGACCTTTGACTTTCTGGTTTCTTTCTGCACCACTAAAGTAAACTATTACATTTCTTTCCTAACAATGAGATCTGTTACTGCTTGGCAGTGGAAAAAAATGCTGAGTTGTTAGCTTGAGCAGAAGTTTATTCAATAGCACCATATTTCCCCTTCTTCTTTTTATAAGATTTATTTATTTCTACTGGAAATGCAGATTTTACAAAGAGGAGAGATAAAAAATATCTTCCATCCTTTGGAAGTATGGCCAAAGCTGACCCATTCTGAAGCCAGGAGCCATGAGCCTATTCTGAGTCTCTCAAGTGCGTACAGGGTCCCAAGGTCTTGAGTTATCTACTGCTGCTTTCCCAGGCCCTAAGCAGGGAACCGGATTGGAAGTGGAACAGCCGGGACATGAACAAGTGCCAATATGGTGTGCTGGTGCTTGCTGCTAGAGAATTAGTCAGTTGAGCCATTGCGTCCCCATTTGCCCCTTTATAACAGCATTTCTACTTTTCTTTTTAACATACTACATAAAATTTATCATAAAGAATTTAGTCTGAGAGAATAACTTCATGTGCTTGTTACCTAACATCACAGCATTGGTAGCTAGGTAGCCTTTTTTTTTTTTCTTTCAACATTTATTTAGTTTTATTGGAAAGTCAGAATTACAGAGAGAGAAGGAGAAAGAGAGAAAAGATCTGCCATCTGCTGGTTCACCAGTCAAGTGGCTGCAACTGCTGGAACTGACTGAATCCAAAGCCAGGACGCAGGAGCTTATGCCAGGTCTCCCGTGCAGGTGCAGGGCTCCAAGGCTCTGGACCGTTCTCAACTGCTTTTCTAGGCCACACGCAGGGAGCTGGAAGGCAAGAGGAGCATTTGGGATACGAACCAGCACCCATATGGAATCCTGTGTTCGCAAGGCGAGGAGTTTAGGAACTAGGCTACCATGCTGGGCCCCAATTAGTTAATCTTGGCTACATAATTGGGTTATGTTTGTGCATTTGCTTTCGAGGTTTTAGCCTAAGACGTAGGATGTCTTTTGTTCCTGCATTTATGGGTTAATAAAATTTAACTGTCATATAAGGCAATGAACGATTTGTCATGTTAATAAACTAGTTGTTCATTTTCATTGGCACTCCTAGGAAATGGGAGAAAGTTGTGGTGAGGGTCTATGAGAGAATATTTTAATACTGTCCACACATATTAAACTTAAAGTAGTAGGAAGAGAGATGAACTAGAAATTTCCTCAGGTTTCATAATGACAGTTTAATTAGTTATAATCATATTGTAAGATGCTGGTAAATTTATATTTGATATTTTGATTATATTTCCCCCAAATTCAGATGCCACTCTGGAACATGGTGATGCTAAATTACAGACCAGAGGACAAAGGTTTAAATTTCCTTCATTATTATTGTTGTATAAAGGTGAACATAACACAATTATCTATGTGTACACACACAATTTAACAATAGCTTAAAAAGAAAAAAACAATAGCTTAAAAATAAAAAAATAAACAATAGCTTAAAAGATAAAATACTTAAGAATACACTTAACCAAAGAGGTAAAAAAAATATGCACCAATGAAAGAAATTCAAGCATACACACGTTTCTGGATCGAAGACCTCATATTGTGAGTATTTTCTAACTACCCAACATAATCCACAGATTTAGGAAGATTCCTACAAAGATCCCAGTGGAAATTTCAATTATGTTAGAATGAATATGATAGATAGACTCTGTTATAATGTGCATGCAAATATGAAGGGGTCTTCAACAACTTCGTGGAATGAGTATTAAGAAACAACTACTACATGAATTTCAAAATTTAATTAATTTTTCCATGTTTTTTAAACCCCTCATGCATTTACAAATTTGAGGTTAAATATCTACAATGCAATGATACACTTAAATAGCAGAGTGTTACGCATGTAACTATTACTTAAGGACTGTACTACTGTGATAATATGGGGTAAAATGATCGGAAGGGAAAATAGGGAACATAGAGTAGGGGAGGGAGAAAGCCTTATTGTTGGGCCCCGAGACCACCAAGGGGTAGACAGTGCTCTTCTGCAACAGAAACACTGGAGACAAACTGGTGGTGAAAAATGTCCATTTATTTGCGAAAAGTCACAAGCTTATATAGGAGAAGGGGACAAGTAGAAGGGTGGACCGACAGTACAGCAACATTGTGATTGGCTAAAGATATGTTTATTTCTCTGGACCCTCCAATGAAGTTAAAGGTCAGGAAGCATAGAAAGCACAGTCATCTGCTGAAAAACAGGATGAATGTAACATTTGACTTGTTAGTGTTGTTTGCAAAGGAAGACCTAACAAAGTAGGGAAGAGAGACTGGGGTGCATCCCATCGTTCTTGTTGCAGGCCCAGGGAAAAGGCCATGTTGGGTGGCATTAGCCAAGGGCAGAATGTGCCATATGCCTGTGGCCTGCCATGTGGGCTCGGCAGGTGGAGATCCAGGGGCAATCTCCCACAACCTATATGTACAAAATTCTATCATGAAAATAATAACTATAAGAAAAGAAAGGGAACACAGGAAAGATCTACAATAGCCAAATTAAAATCTCTCTAATTTAAAAAAGAGTGGATTATACTAGATGCTATTACAAAAATAAAATTTTGAAATTTGTTCTTTAAAGAAAAAGATGACCCTTAAAAGAAGATAAACATGGGCTCTGCGCAGTATGGTCTTTGCTTTGCATGCGCCGAATCCTATATGGATGCTGGTTCTAATCCCAGCAGCTCCATTTCGCATCTAGCCTCCTGCTTGTGGCCTGGGAAAACAGTCGAGAACAGCCCAAAGTCTTGGGACCCTGCACGTGTATGGAAGACTGGGAATAAGCTCTGGGCTCCTGGCTTTGGATCACCGCAGCTCTGGCCTTTGGGGCCACTTGGGGAGTGAATCAATGGACAGAAGATCTTCCTCTCTGTCTCACCTCCTTTCTGTATATCTGACTTTCCAATAAAAATTTAAAAAATCTTTAAAAAAAGAAGATAAGCACAAAATACCATTATGACTGCCATCAGCTCTATCTTGAAAAAAAGATTCTATCTCAAGGTTTATAGAGTGAAAACTCCCTAAATTTCCCAAGCATATTGAGTAAGTTAAACAAAATAATAATAACTATGAGAAGACCTTTAAATGTACCTGTACATTTTTTTAAAAAGATTTATTTATTTTATTGCAAAGTCAGATATAAAGAGAGGAGGAGAGACAGAGAGGAAGATCTTCCCTCCAATGATTCACTCCCCAAGTGAGCGCCATGGCCTGTGCTGCGCCGCTGCGAAGGCAGGAACCAGGAACCTCCTCCAGGTCTCCCACGCAGGTGCAGGGTCCCAAGGCTTTGGGTCATCCTGGACTGCTTTCCCAGGCCACAAGCAGGGAGCTGGATGGGAAGAGGAGCTGCCGGGATCAGAACTGGCGCCCTGGCACATTCAAGGCGAGGACTTTAGCTGCTGGGCCACGCTGCCAGGCCCTACCTGTATATTTTGAAATGCTTTAGAGAAAAAGTTTAAAATATTAGCTGAGGAGATAGGATGTGAAGGATTTACTGCTTAAAAACAAGCTGGAGAGCCCAGAGCGGTGACCTTGTGGCTAAAGTCCTCACCTTGAATGCGCGAGGATCCCATATGGGAGCCCATCCAGCTCCCTGCTTATGGCCTGGGAAAACAGTCCAGGACAGCCCAAAGCCTTGGGACCCCACACCCATGTGGGAGACCTGGAAAAAATTCCTGGCTCCTGGCTTCAGATCGGCGTAGTTGTGGCCTTTGCAGCCACTTGGGGAATGAATCTTCCTCTGTTTCTCTTTCTCTCTCTGTGTATCTGTATATCTGACTTTGCAGTAAAAACAAAATAAATTTAAAAAAAACTTAAACGGGACTGGTTACAGGTGGAAGAAATATAAAATTTAAGCAAAAGTTTGTAGTTTGACTTGATGTGAAAATAAAATTTAGTGAAGTGATTCATACAACAAAACCATGTCATAATAGTCCTGCAGGGCTGTAATTCAAAATACGTTGAAATACATTAAATAATCATTCTTCATGGACCTAATCAATGTGAGATTCAAATTACAGTAATACATGGGAATCTCCATTAAATTTAAATGAATTATCAAACTGACTAATGAGTCTTATCTCTAAATAGAATATATCATGAAGAAATATGGGCCATAGAGAAAACAAAAATATCCCACATCATGAATGAGTAGAAGACATAATTATAAACTTCATAATTTTTAAAATATTAAGTTTTCATTTTATTTGCCTAGTATAGCCTGGTTGTCCAGGCTTAAGCCAGGAACCTAGAACTCCACCAAGTCTCCCAAATGGGTGTCAGCAATACAGGTACTTGAGCCATCACACCAGCAGGAAGCTGGATCGGAAGTATAGTATTCAGGACTTACATTTTTTTAATTATTATTTTTATAGTACAGTTTCATAAGCTCAGGAATTTCCTTCCCCCCTTCTGAAGGCCCCTACCCCTGTTGATTTCTCCTATATTATTACAGTAGTATAGTCTGCTAAAAAATAATCCTAAATCCATCATTCTAGTAGCCAGGACTTGAACCAAGTGTTCTGATATGTGGTGCAGGCATCCAAGTGGTGATCTTAGCCACAGAGCCACGCGTTAACCCCAGTTTATAAAAGGAAAAATAGGATGATATTATATTTTATGCCATTACATTGGGCACTTTGGAATAAATGGACAAATTGTTTGAAGGAAAAAAAAAACCTACAAACTCTTCCCCAAGGAATAAAAGTAGCCTGAAAATTCCTATATCAATGAAAGCAAATAAGAATTCTAGGCTGTTGAAACAAAAACTTCACATAACAAACAACTCCAGGCTCAGCTCCCTTCATTGGTAAATTCTGCCAAAGATTTAGAAAGCAGTAACTTTAAGTACCATACAACTATTCACTTCCAGTCAATGAAAATAGAAGGAAAATGTTCCAGCTCATTTTTGGTTTGTCTTATGTTTGTTTGTGAGAGTAGTATTATGCAAGACAGAAAAAATACAGATCAAGTGTCAGTTTTAACAATGAAAGAAACATTCTTAATTAAAGATTGTCAAATTATTTCTGATAGTGCATTTAAGGATAACACAATCAAGTGGGTTTTATTCAAGATCGCAG
This sequence comes from Ochotona princeps, assembly GCF_030435755.1. Classification (NCBI taxonomy): domain Eukaryota; kingdom Metazoa; phylum Chordata; class Mammalia; order Lagomorpha; family Ochotonidae; genus Ochotona; species Ochotona princeps. The sequence goes on along the minus strand of NC_080836.1, from coordinate 63,866,669 downwards.
GGTAGGGTTTAGGCATTTTAGTGCAGTGGGTGAAGCCTCTGCCTGAGAAACTGTATAGCATATTTGAGTGCCTGGATCCGAGGCCCATTTTCACTTTTCAGCTTTCTTATGTGCGCCTTGCGAGGCAGCAGATGATAGCTCAAGTTCTTTGTCCTCAAGCATCAAATGAGAAATCCCCACTGAATTCTTCGCTCCTTATTTTTACCTGATCAAACCTGGCTGGTGTAGGCATTTGGGGAGTGAACTAGCAGTTTGAAGATCTTGCTGCCTCTGTTTCTTCCAAGTAAACAAACAAACAAATCCATAAGGGATAAAATATACATGTGGCAAAGTTTTTTTTTTTTTTTGGAGGAAACACTTAGAAGGGAGTTGAAAAAAATATTTTCCCTTTCCCATATCTTTCCAACATCTTTGTGTAAGTTATCATACAAAGTATCTAAGTTAGATTGGATGAGGGTTTGCTTTAATGGTCTAATTTTAATGTAACTGTCATTGCAGCAATCAAATTTTGAGATGCTAGTTGTTAGGGTTTCAGCATCTAAATTTTGAGGGAGTACAATCTGGTTTACATGGTACCTCTTTACTATGTGGTTTTGCCTGTTAGCTTCCTTCCTTCATCCTTCCTTCCCTCTTTCCTTTCCTTAGGCTTCCTCCCTCCCTCCATCAACTTCATTCTTATTTTCTCTCCTTGGCCTTATTTTTTACATTTTCTCTCCCATCTCCTCCCCCGTGTTCCCACTGATCCTGTCCTTCCCTTTCATACCCTGCCTCTTTGAAGGCAAGACCTTACTGTCTTGAATATGTGAGAAATAGGAAGCTAGATAAAGACTAGAGTATTTTATATTTTATACTCGGTGTTACTACATTGATACTGGCAGCAGCAGTAGCTATGTGACATTGATAGGCATTTTAAAAAAAGGTAAAATGAACACAAATCCTGTTATTCCAAAGTAGCAAAATGCAAAGTCAGAATAGCAAATAATTCAGATCTAGTTAGGGAGTGATGGTGCCTGAAAATAATTCAAGCTACAGCCACCAATTAAAATGGCTCACACATTGTTCATAGTTCCTATTTTGATAGGCAAATGAAATGATCATCTGTTTTATACTTCAGAAAACATCAGTAAGAACATTAGTCCTATGTGGCTCTGTGAATTTGGTGAGAGTCCATTTGGCATAATTTACAAATGGACTGGTTTCTGCATATTGGCCATAATAATTGTGAAGACCAACATGTAGATGATTTTGTAATCTACAGATGGGAAATTTGGTTATTGCTATATGTTCTTATTTGCAGCACAATTCTTATAGAAACCTTTATCTGAATATTTGAGACTTTAAAAATTACTTAAAGGTTATTTGCTTCTTTATGCTATTGAATTATATATATATGTTGCATATATATTAATGCAATATTATAGTATCACATTTTGATTCATTATTAACGTGCCAATAAGTGTTCTTCAATGTGTGGTATTAAATAATCAGGTATAATTTTTGTTATTTATAAAAATAATTATGAAAGTGGCTTCGATGATATTATCGAATAGGAACTTCTCAGAGATCTAATAGCAACCACCAAAGGCAAGAACATAATTCAAAAATATCAAAATTTGGCTGTGAGATGAGACACCTTGGACTCTAGAAACCAAGATAAGCCATAATTCAATATTAAGCGTAATGGTTCTCTTTCAGTGTGCCACTGTTCCTCTAACATTGCAGGGTGCCTCACATAAAGCATTTCTGTGGGTTCAGGGTTTTTACAATGAGAAAAGTGATTTGGAGGTGTACATTCTGTTTCTCTATCATTATGGCACCTTCTGTACTAGCCTTACTTCCATTGCATTCGCCAGGAAGCACTGTGAATATCAACAGGGCTAAATTACACGCAGTGAAAGCTGTGTTCACAGGAACCATTGTGTAGGTCATGGGAGCTGCTCTGCGTTTGGGCCAGTGAAGGTATCATATCAGAGATTACATAGAAGCACCATGCTGCAAAAATACAGTGCCAGATTCTTTCAAAATCAAAGCACACCTCCAACTTTCACATTTGTAGGAATTTCTGAATAAGGTTCAGAAGTCCTAAAACACATATTTGAGGCAATAATGGCTGAAAAATTCCAACTTTGAGAAGCGATGTCAACATTCAGTTCCAGGAAATAGAGAAGTTGATGAAATTCAAGTGAAAGAAACATATCTCATTCAAAGGGAGTCCTGCTACTTCCTTGATTAGATTCTTAGCAAAAACTCTGTAGACCAGTACAGAATTGGCTGTGTGTTCAAAATGAAGTAAAAGAACTGCTGATCAAAATTACTGTACTGCACAAACCTGCGATTTAGAACTGAAGTAGGAAAAAAAAAATCCTTCCCAGAAAAACAAAAAATAAGGAACTACCTACCTGAACTTACTATATGAAGATTGCTCAGTTTAGCTCTTCAAGGTCGAATGAAAGGCTGTTGGTTAGCAACAAAAACACATGAAAGTAAAAAGCTCAATGGTATCTGAAAACATAATTTGTATAAAATCTTTTTAATACTGTCAGGGCAGTCTGTAACTAGGAGGGTTAAAATTAAATTGCTGGAAAAAAGATGTAACTAAAATTGTTTACAGATATTTAAAAGAGATTAATTGTGATGACCAATAATAAAAATTGTCATGTTGGTGAGAGGGATTCCAATGTGGAGTTCTTACATGCAATTAAAAGCTAGCTGTTACCATCTCAAAGCAATCAATCATAAAGCAACATATTGTATGTGAGAATCATGGTAGATACAAAGCAGATATCCATAGCAATTGTACAAAATAAAGGAATTAATGTTTTCTGACTTTTCATGGTTAAAAAGCCAGGAAATACTTAACAAGACTGGTGGGACTGGTGAGGTTAGGGACTGAGAATTTCCATAACTGACGACATGGCAGTTCCCCAAGCTGTCTTCACAATGTGCTTTAGAAGAAGGGTGGAATTTGGCAGCTGGGAATCATTGCTCCCTTCGCTGAGCGCTAGACTTGCCTGTGGCACAGTGCCTTGGTCTAGTCTTCCTCCAGTGGTGGGAAGTAAATAAATAAATAAATTATAGTCAGCATTGGAGATTATTCTACAATCTAATTTAAAGTCAGTAAATGTAGTGTTTTTGTCTGTTATATCCTGAAGTCAAGCAGATTGTCTGCAGAAATATACAGATTCTTACAAGGTTCTTTAGGAATTGGGTTCTAGACCCAGGAAGGTGTGGTATCATATTCTTTTTTGAATGGTATAGTCCTGATTGCAGTTATAGGCAGCAGCTGTGGGAAGAAAAACAGATGAAAAGGTTGAAGTCACAGGGAATCCCAGTTGTTCAATGTTGGGTAAACTTTCCAGATGTTAAAGGGATTTAAAGAGAGTCAATTTATGTAAAAGTGAATATTCATATTTCTACTCATTGAACACATGAGGAATCAAGCTGTTTCCACTTAATATTATGAATTAAAAGAGATACTCATGTATCTCATGTAATAGATATTATGGAAGGCATATAATTATGCATATAACAAATATCATGGAGCAGTTCATAATTGTACCACAAACTTTCTAATGGTCTTATAGCAGTAGATAAACTGAACCTTGCTTTAGAATTCCTAATTATTAAGACAATTTTTTCATCTAGGTAACAATCAGTCTTTGAGAGCGCAGATTTAAGCCTTCAATTTTGTAACATTTACCATTTTAGTAACAAGGTAAAAAGCAAAAATAAAAAAAAAACCAGCCTATTAAAGAGGATAAAAGCAATTACTGTAACTTTTAAAATATTCATCTCATGGTTAATTCTTGAATTCTCAATTATATTGGTGACCAAGATGACCTCTTTAATCTAAGTTTTTAGATTGCAATTTAGGCAAAAGTAAATCATCAGAAGTAAGCAAGTGGTTGCCCTTTCGCTCTAGGTTGCATGCTGCACACTTGTTGCTCAGCTGCTTTTGTACTTTTTTATGTACAGAAGGATTCCTTTCTTGTCAGTTCGCAGAGTATCTGCTTCTCTTCCTTGCCTGAACTATGAGAACATTCAGAGTGCTTTCCACTGCTGTCACATATCTCCACATGTTGTTCCTGCCTTGGGTGCCATGGCAAGTATGCCAAGCAGGCCAGGGAGATAGAAGATCTGGAATTATGCCTAGGTACTCTACAGCCTGCAACAGACCATTTGGTGTCCATCACATGCCTTACAGTAGCTACATTCTTACATTGCGAATATTCAGGCAATTGGAAACTGCAATTTGGCAGACAAACACCATAGTAAGTTGCCTGCAGTTCTAGTCAATTAACTTTCTGGAAATCTCTCTGTGTTATATTCTCCATTGTGAATCATATAGTGCCTTATCACAAAGTTATGTAGTACAGTTTCAAATCTCTGAGTAATCACTCAACAAAACTGCAGGGTTCCCTGCTATGAATCACAAAAATTAATTTCTTGCCCAGGGATAGCTCTCCTTATGAGATAAAACCTGTTGTTAAATAATATGGAAACTGTGGGAGTGATTAATGATGGGGAAGATTTGATATTAATATTGTCATGCAGAGATTCTTTTTGTTTATTTGTGAAGATTATATGCTTAATATTGCTCTATGTTTGAATATTTTCATGAGAAAATCTAAAATATTCCTCATGTCATCTCTAACATTTAATAGATGCATTATAAAAAGTTTAAATCATAGCAGTGTTAAAAAATAACAACTCTATAACCTGAGAGTATCACATATTTATATTGGCATGTATCACTATAAAATATATACCATGAAAAAAAATAGTCATTACATTCAATAATATTAATTTGGCAAACATTTACATGCCATACTAGTGATAGTATTAAAAGTTAAGACAAAGCATTGAATAAGGTCATAATAGTGAATTTTGAATAAATTAATATAATAAATTACATAGCAATTATTCTGTATTTTTTCTTAACTCAATAAGACTGGTTCTCTCAGAAATATATAAATGCAGTTAATTGACTGTTTGCCTTATTACACTTTTGAGATGTTACCCATATAATTGTTATGAATTTAAGTTGCCATATCTGATCATTCAAACTATTAATTGCTCTGAATAGAGAGCATTATAGATGAAAGAGAAGTGATGCTAGTGACAATCTCAGAACTTAGGCTTTTGGTTTGAAAAAATTCAGAGGCATTACACAATGGGATGAGTGGATTTAGGCGAATAGTAAATCAATGTAGAACAGGTTTTGTTTTGCTGGATAAGTCAGTTATATGTGTGTGCTTACACATTCTAAAGCAGCAGTCCTGCATTTTAAAAAAATCTAAGAAAATAAATTTTGAAATGCCTTTTACATCTACTTTTGAATTCATGAAATAATTTTCTTATAAACTGAACCACAGTTTAATACTTTCATACTAGAGATTACAGTCCTTTCTTTTTGATTCTATTGCTCACAGACAATATTTACTCAGTGATGTGTAGCTAGAAAATTTTAGATGTGGAAGAAATAGTTCTATCCTCAAAGTAACTGAAAAGATAGGTAGGTTAGTGACATTTTTGAATTTATACAGCAAATTATGGTCAGAGAGATGGTTGAATGCATGTCTGTTAGTTAATCCATTGATATGAAATTTTACTCTCTTCTGTTGAATCAGATAATATCAAACAGATAAGAAAAGCCAAGAATTCTAAGTGTGTCTGTCATATATTCCTCATGGTCAGTGATACAAATTTAAAAACACTGAAATTGTTATTATGTGAAACTAAATTGCCTAGAATGCATTTCATAGTGGATCTGTTGGCTAATGAAATTCCTCACAGAGCAGAGAAGCATTTGTAATGTTATCTCTTGGTTGCTGTCATAGTATTTGGACATTAGGTGATAACTTATCACTATGATATTACATATCACAATAAATATCTTTTTTTTACAATAAATATCTTTTAAAGTGACCATTTTAGAAATAGATTAGTGATACTGTTTTGTTTGTTTTTCAGTGTATTTGAAAAGCAGAGTAGAAGAGAGGGAGAGGTAAGGGATTTAGAGATGAAGAGAGATATAGAGTCAGAGACAGGGACAGAGGGATTTTTCATCCACTGGTTCACTCCCCCGAAACCTACAACTGCCAAGGCTCTGTTAGGCTGAAGCGTAAAGCATGAGACTGTCTGAGTCCCCAACATGGTTGGATAGAACTCACATACTTGATTCATTATCTGCTGTGTCTCAGTATTCATTAGCAGGGAGGTGTATTAGAAACAGAGATAGCACTTTATCCCAGGCACTCTGATAAAGCACATGAGAATCCCAGGCCACTTTTTATCCATTTATGATATCATCTGCTCCAAGAGGTTAAATACATTCTAAAGACACATATACACATTTTGTATACCTACCTGATGCTAAGGAAATACATGGAGAACCTTATACATGAAAACATCTGGAAATTCTGAAGTGTTCATAATTCAAAGCAAAGTAGTACTGTTGCAGTAGAGATTTGAGAGATGTTAAGAACATTTTAATTTTTTGTTTGAAAAGTTCTTTGAAGTATATAGAGCAGTCTTGTCATCCCTCTAGTGTCATCCCGATGGCTGCAGCTCAGTCTCAGGCTCAATCTTCACAGGAAGGAAGTGGGAACAGAATTTTTCTGTTTTCCCAGGAAGAGATAACAATGTGCTCAACACTTGTCGTTAAGTATGTCAAAACTGCCCACATTGTGTCAAAAAATCCATGTTTGTGCATTTATGTAAGGTTGTTCAATGTTTTGATATAAAATATAATTATTTACAATAGTTATGATACTTGTATATATTCTTCTTATGTATGGAACATAATTTGAATTTTTCCAGTGAGGCTTTCAAACTGTTAATTAAATCATTCATCCTAAGTAGTAGGCTTCCCAACAAGCTGATGCAAATTGTAAGTTGCCTCTAATTCAAGGATAAATTCAGATTGACATTATAAAAATCGTTGGTCTGGGTTGTTATTTAAAGACAAGTGTTTTTTTATATGCAAAATCTGCAACTAGTAAAAATGAGATGATTTTGTGGTGGCTCTGCCACCTCTGCCACTGGTCTCTCACACTGTGTCATCAGCAAGGGTCCGTTTCCTAAAAGTCAGCAATTTCTATCTGTTGATTCTACTCTGAGAATATAATTTCTATACACATGACAGATAATTCTCTCACAAATATGATAGTTCCTCTCTGAAACAGAGATGTAACTCTCACAGATAACTCACTTAGATATCCATGTTACTAATCTATGTCCTCCATTTCCAGTTCCAGAAATAATGCCTGCGAGATATGCCTAGGTAGAAAAATTGTAAATGTTCTTCAAGATAGACATGATTAGATTAGAGATTCAGGATGATTGCTCTTTGGAGGGAGTTAGGGATTTCCTGATTCTCTGTGCATATACTCTATGAATCTGACATATCTGATGCTTTAACTTCGCTCAAATGTTAAGCTCTGGGGGGAGATTGCTAAGCAAAAAAATACTTCTAATTTCAAAATATAAGTAACAAGAATAAGTCTTGTGTTGCTTTGAAAATGAATTCGTAGATAGCATAAACACATCATGTCACAGACTCTTACTAAAACAGCATACACTTCCTTTTCCACGCTCTATCCCTTGTCTCACAGTGTACTACAAATGCACCATGGGGTTCTATTCAATTATCCTCTTAATTCAAGCTGCATGAAATGCACAGTGACATTTTAATAATAAAATTCTCAATGATTTTCTTCTTTGGGGATTTGAGTTCTGTTTGTGGACCTTAAATACACCACCTGGGCCATATTATTAATTTGAATGATGTCCAAAGTGGATGCTGTGGTTTTCTAGAGTCTTACTCCAATGTCTGTGAGAAGATTTCCTCTGTTTTCTTTGCTTCTTCATGCATGCTTACTTGCTTTGACAGGCATCATGGGAATCACCAAGGCAGCAGATGGTTTATGCTCAGTTCCCTCAAGCATAAAACAAAATTTCTGTACTGTTGTCAGAATCTTAAATTGCACACTGTTGTATCTGATTATTTTCCAAATCTGGAATTGCTATACAGACCTCAATGAAAAGCATTTGCATATAATAACTGGAAGAAGATGAATTAAAGGGGCAAACATTTGGGTAGAAATGAAATCTTACATAAAATTCACTAACACTATTTCTTTTGTTACCATTTTGACATTATTTTTCAGGGACATCTGATATTAGGCAAGTGATTGGGTTGTGCATTCTTATTTAAAAAATTAAATAGTTTTGTCCCTAAAGTAGATAATATGCAAATATGCAAATACTTACTGCCTAATCTTAATGTGACCCATATAAATAAAAACATGTTAAAATGGATATAAAATCATAGTATATTAAGCTGATATTTAATATGTTTTTCACAGTAATTTTTGAGAACACTTTTGTTATATGCAGGGTTATTATAAGGGTTATTTGTGTCCAAATATTGGTATAGTGTAAGGTTAAGCTTTTGGAATATGAAAAACGTTATATTTAAAGGGAAAAGTACACAAGATTTTTAAGCTATAAACCTGCCTGACTTAAACAGAATAATTTTAATTTTCTTTTTTATTCTCAATTTCTATTCCTTCATTTATCATTCTTTCAAGGTATTTTGCAGTGGGGTAGTGTATTAAAATTGTAGACAAATTGGAAATTTGGCTCTAACAAAGAAATTGTTTTCAGGGGAATAATAAAGGAGATGTCTTAGAAGTAAGGGGAATTGTATGTGATGTGAATGTCAGAAGTGAGCCTTTGAGTTTTCCCTCCCAGATGAGTCTAATTCTGACCTCAATAGCCCTTGGCTAATACAAATCCATATTCCTCCAAAGGACTTGTGTTCCTAAGTCATCTAGCTTCTGGAAAATATGGGAATTACCATAATAAAACACATGGTTTTATGAGTCTTCTTGACTTCTTTGGTTTCCAAGCTAGAGTAAAACTTTTTAAATGTCACAAGCGATGTGAATGGATGGAAAGATTTTTAGTTGAATTGTTCCTTTAGGTTTCTCAGATAAAACTTTGACTAGTAAGGGAACGGTGCATGCAAAAGTTAGGGAATGCTTATTAGATCAGTAGATAGTAACTAGGATGACATTAAAAGAAAAAAATTCAAATCTGTAACATCCAGTAATTAAGTTTCACCTACTACTTTTTAAATTTGATTGTTTCCTTAGTTCACTTCTGACTACATTAATTGAGAGTGTAATTGGATGCACATGATTCAGTCTGTACTGTTCAATGTACTGTTTAAAAGACATGTATTTAAATTTAGTTACCTAAATAAAATTAAATTAAAAATATAACTTTTGGTCACACGCATTATATTTGAGGCACACAGTTACCACAAGAGGCTAGTTACTGCTACCATATTAAAAAATTCAAAATGAACATTTTCTACATTATGGAGAATTCTGCTGGGCAGTACTAGTCTTGGTGTCAAATACTAAAGATTTTTCTTTTTCATCACAGAAAAACATCTAGGCACTTATAATATTTTTATACAATTTGTAAGACATGGCATTGTAGTATTTTTGTTAGATGGCAGTGGTTTTTTAAACTTTTAAATCATTCTAATACTGTACCAACTCAGTTTAAATGGTTAAGGGTTTTTTTTTTTTTCTCAATTTAAGCTTTGTCTTAAATCTCCTTTTCTTTATAAGTAGAGTTCTTGACTTAGGAGATGGCATAATGCTTGTCCTCTAAAGTGCTTCACCAAATGGCTACCTTAGAGGCAGAATCCCTAAAAATGGTTTTCAGCTGCTCATCTCTCCTCCGTCATTTCCTCCCCACCTCGTAAATTTCCTGTATAACTAGGAAACATACTACAGTCTCATCACATCTATTCATTTAACCATAAATTTCAAAACATTCTTTTTCTCTCTCTCTCTCTTTTTTCTTTTATTGATTACATTGCAATATGTGACACAGTTTTATAGGCACTGGGATTCCCCCCTCCCCTCCCCAACTTCTCCCACCATGGTGGATTCCTCCACCTTGTTGCATTACCACAGTTCAAATTCAGTTGAGATTCTTTCACTGCAAGCATTTACCAAGCATAGAGTCCCACATCTTATTGTCCAGATAAGTTCAATGGCTTGTTGGGGAGACCATCTCTGGTCTAAGGCAGAGCCAGCAGAGTATCATCCCTATCAATTAAAAGCCCCGACATAACATCAGCAACAATTTATAACATTGTGAAATTAATTGACATGGGATTGAGTAACCAACATGTTAAAAAAAATGCAAAGTCTGAACCACATCTTGTGATTTCTTATTGATATTTTAATTTTAGTTTATATACAATCGGGTTCTATACACCTTAAAATGGCTATAGATTACTATTCAGCTGTCTTGTGTCTATTTTAACTTTAGTATTTAGCAGTTTATAGTGTTGAAGCATGATTTTGCTGAACCTGGTTGTTTTTTGGGTAGTCTAACTCTATAACAGGACATGTGTCAACAGTTTAAGCGAACAGTTTTAGGAGGGGTGTGCAGAAAAATCTTCAATACCCTAGTGAGGAGTAACTAATCTTTGTGTCCCACCTAGTGAGGGGTAAGTGTATCCCCATTGACCGTTTCCTGTCTGTTTCTAAGCTTTCCTTGTTGTTCTCTATCTATTCTATATTTTTTGTCAAAACATGTTTTTGTTTCTCCCCTTCTACCTTCAATGAAGAAATGAGAGTTTGGGTTATAAAACTGAATAAAAAACAGCTGCACATTTTGTCAGTTAACTGCTGCTTTATTGTTCTCATTCCTTGCAGAAATCTGTAGTATACCTCCAGAGTGGCTCTTAAATGTTCTCTGATGACAGTCAGAATCTCCAATTTGCTGTTTAATTATATTATACAATATCTAGTAAATATTTTCATCAAGTGAGCATTTTACTTCCTTATTCATTTTCTTTTATTTATTTTTTTAAGATTCTTTATTTTCCACCATACAGTTCCTTAGGCTCAGGGATTTCCTCTTCCACCCTCCTCCTGGGCCCAAAACTAAGTTGCCTACTAAGTTCACTGTTGACGTAATAATTTTCTAAAAGTCCATATTCAAATATTATTTGTGCCCTGAGGTAAAGTACTGCCTTAAAGTAAAGAGGTTTTGTAGGTTCCAATCTTGTTCACCGTATCATCCTTCAGTCTCTGATGGTTGGTGATCTGCTGCTTCAATTTTATAATACTCTTTGGAGATCACCACATGAAGTCAAAGTTGAGCAGTTCTCATCTGTGTTGTGTCAGATTAAACATTATGGGGAATAGAATTAGCTGGACATAGACTTTAAAGTGAGTTGGATTAGATGTATTCTAATGTGTTAGTACGTAAGACATTTACTATTCATTGATAATTTTGCTGAAGTTGTCTTCTAATCACTGATATGTCAATATTTCAACAATAATTATTGGTAGTAATACATGTTTTTTTCTATTCTCTCTCTCTTTTAATATATTGAGACTTTAAAAAGCATATAATAGGGCAGGGAAGTATTGTGTCTTAGCCAGGTAAGCTGCTGCTTGTGACACTCACATCTCATGCTATTGTGCCTTGGATTGAATCCCACACCTTCTTCAGAATCCACCTCCCTGTTAATACACATTAGAAAACAACATGTTAGGCCTCAACTATATACTTGCTTCCACTTGTGTGGGAGACCTAGATGCATTTCTGGGCTCCTGGATTCAGCCTTGCATACTCCCTGGTTGATGGAGACATTTGGGAAGCAAACCAGTGGATATATCTCTCTTGCTCCCTACCTCTCTGTTTGCCCTCTCTTTTCTGTCTCTACCTTCCAAATAGGTCAATAGATTCTTAAAATGCATATAATAAAGATAATAACAAAATAGACCATGAAACACTTGCCATTTAGCTCTATGAGAACTGAGACATATGAAGAGAGATCTCCCATCTTCCAGTATCAGGTTAACCCCCTAAGTGCCTACAACAGGCAGTGCTAAAACAGGCTGAAGGCAGGAGTCTGAAAGTCACACTGAATCTCTCATGTGAACATAAGGGACCCAGATAGTTGACTCACCATTTGCTGCTTTTCCAGATACATGTTAGCAGGAAGCTGGATTGGAAGCAGAGTAGTTGGGATTTACCAGGCACTTCAATAAGAGATGTAGGCATCACAAGGGATTATTGTAAGAGTTATAGCTAATACCATATCTCTGTCCTGTTTTGAATGATTTGTTCAATTCTATTGTTATTTTGGTGATTATTTTTGTGTCCATGTTTTTAAATTGAATAACTTTTCCATTTCTTTCTATCTTAATTAGTAATTTTGTCCCCCTTTTCATTAATATTATAAAAGATTTCATTTATACTTTTTAAAAAGAAAGTCAGATAACAACTCAAAATCAACATACCGTATGATCCAGCAATAGCACTCCTAGGAATATATCCAGAACACCTGTTTTATGAGAAACCAACATGCACTCCTATGTTCATAGCGGCACAATCAGTAATTGCAAAAACATGGAAGCAGCCAAAATGCCCATCAGCAGAGGACTGGATAAGAAAGCTATGGTTCATCTACTCCATGGAATACTACTCAGCTATTAAAAAAACAAAATGCAGTTCTTTGTGGCCAAATGGGCCAAACTGGAAACCATAATGCTAAGGGAAATGAGCCAATCCCAAAAGGTTAGATACCGCATGTTTGCCTTAATTTAAGATGATATGATGTTATGTATAACATGTTATGTTATGTATGTTATATGTTGTGTATAAACTAAAATGGAAATGTCAGTGAGGTGGTCACAGAATGTGGTTAAGAACTCGCATTGATTTTTACCATATTGGTTACTCATTACTATGTCAATTAATTCCATAATGATGTAAATTTTTGCTGATGGTATGTTGGAGCTTTTAATGGACTGGGATGATACTCTGCTGGCTCTGTTTTCAGACCAGAGAGGGTATACCTAAGAAGCCGTTGAACTTGACGGGACAATAAGATGCTGGACTCTAGGTTTGGTATATGCTTGCAATGGGGGGATCTCAACTGAACTTGAACTGTGGTTATGCAACAAGGTGGAGGAATCCACCATGGTGGGAGGGTTGGGGAGGGGAGGGGAGAATCCCAGAATCTATGAAACTGTGTCACATAATACAATGTAATTAATGAATAAATTTTAAAAAAAGAAAAATATACAGATAGGAGAGGACAGAGAGGAAGATGTTTCTTCTGTTGATTCACTCCCCCCAAGTGGCTGCAACGGCCAGAGCTGAGCCAATCTGAAGCCAGGAACCTGGAGCCTCTTCCGGGTCTCCCATGCAGGTGCAGGATACCAAGGTTTTGGGCCGTCCTTGACTGCTTTCCCAGGCCACATGCAGGAAGCTGAATGGAAGCAGGGCCACCAGGATTAGAACCAGTGCCCAAAATGGGATCCCAGCGTGTGCAAGATGAGGACTTTACCACTAGGCTACTGTGCCAGACCCTCATATATACTTTAGAGTATTGAGTATTTATGTCTTTTTCTGCTTAGATGTTCCATGAAATTGAGTTTCTTATAGCATTCACATGTATTTAGTAGTTAACTTTTGATTATTATCTTTGGGTTTTTAATTACTAGAATTGAATTGTTCACATTTTTGAGACTAATGAGTTTTTTTGTTGCCCCATTTAAATTTTCTGACAATTAATTTAGAATCGAATTTCATAGTGTGATTTTTTTTTTAAAGATTTTTTTTAATTGTAAAGTCTGGTATACATAGAGGAGAAGAGACAGAGAGGAAGATATTCTATCTGAAGATTCACTCCCTAAGTGGCCAGAATTGGCAGAATTATGCATATCCAAAGCCCGGAGCCCAGAGCCCAGTGCCTCCAGAGCCCAGGCCCTATAGTCTGAATCCTGATCTAATAGAAAAGCACAAAACAGTTTTATCTTTGTTGTGATACCGTGATTTCTTTTCATCTTTATGTGTCTTTGCCCATTGCATTGTATTTATTTCTCACAGTTATAGTCAGCAGATTGGAAACAGTTTAGATTCTCTTCAAAGAGTGACTATGCTAGCCAGATCCAGAAGCTTCCTACCTCTCCTGGAATCAATCCAGGAAACTGATCCCAGTCTGTGTCCCTCTTAGAAAACACTGATTTCCATTACCGTTTAGGAGCCAAGCTAGAGACAAAGCTTATCTCAGCGTCCACAGCTCAGCACACCTGCTGCTAGAATTCGCACGTATGACTGCTTTTCGTCTCAAGCATTTCACTTTAAATACTACTCTCAAAGAATCCCATTTCAGAGTGTCACAAAATGTCTCATTTAGAATAAATTTATGAAGGAGAAATTTCTCCTTTTATAATTCCCAAAAGTAAGTTACAAAATATAATTTCCTTTCTTAAGATTTATTTATTTTTATTGGAAATTCAGATATACAAAGAGGAGGGGGAGAGACAGAGAGGAAGATCTTCCATCTACTGGTTCATTCCCCAAGTGGCCACAATGGCCAAAGCTGAGCTGATCTGAAGCCTCTCCTGGGTCTCCCATGGGAGTGCAGGGTCCCAAGGCCCTGGGTTATCCTTTACTGGTTTCCGAGACTACAAGCAGGTTGCTGGAAGGGAAGCAGGGCTGCTGGGACACAAACAGGCACCCATACAGGATCCTGACGTGTGCAAGGCAAGGACTTTAGCCACCAGGCTACCATGCCAGGCCCTTTTTTTATTTTTAAGAAATTGTTTTATGATACAGTTCTATAAGCTCTCGGATTTCCCATCCCTTGCCCCAAATCTTCTCCCCCTACTATTGATTTCCCCTCTAGTATTAAAATGGGTAGTCCTTCATGAACAATCATAAATCCATCATTCCACTATTAGAGTGTTTCCTGACATTGTAGGCATGGACAGTGTCGGACAGTTCAGCATCCTACTGTCAGGATATTTTCAACTGTTTCACTGTGAATCCATCTTTCTTCTGGATGCTGAGAGGCATATTACAGTGTTGTCTCCACATCTGGACATGTCAGTATGTGCTAAATTTCTATTATACATCCTCTTAAACATAGAGCCAGAAAACACAGTTCACAACATGGAGAAAAACAGAAAATTTTTCATCAACATTAAGTTAAACAACATGCTACAGAATTACCAATGTGTCACTAAAGCGATGCAAAAGAAAATTAAAAACCCTCTTGCAGAAATTGGTGCATGACTCATACGGTGCTGAAAAAAATGACAATAAAGACAAGAGCATAATTGCCAATGAGATGTAACAAAATGGTGTTAAAAGGGACATTTACAACCTCAGGTGCTTACAAGTAATCAAAATGTCTCTTATGAGTGATCAATTAATGAATAACAAGGACTTATTGAAAAAGATACACATGATTAGGAAGTGCAAAAAGATAAAATTCACAGTAAAATTCATTGGACTTGACATCAAAAAACTGCAAATTGAAACACAAAAGAGCTTTTACCTAAGAAGATGAACAAAACAACCCCTCAGCCATCATGGGCATCATGGGAGGAAACCACTTAAAATTAGAGGTGAGAGAGAACTGGTTCCAACTTTTTGCGCTTGTCATGGGCCATGACACTGTTAGCATAGGCAATATTAGGGATTGTAATTTTTGTTGTCTTGGTATATATAGAAGTTTCATTGTGAATCTACCTTCATTCCTTAGTAGAAATGCATTGTGTTGATCTTGCTTGTTTCCTGGAAAAGTCATCAAAAGCAAAGGTAGTCAAGACCAAAATAAACAAATGGGACCACATCAAACTAAGAAGCTTCCACACAGCAAAGGAAATGATCAACAAAGTAAAAGACAACCAACAGAGTGGGAAAAAAATCTTTGCACTACACAACAGACAGAGGGCTAATACACAGAATGTGCAAAGAACACCGAAAAACTGTAACAACAAAACAAACAAACCAGTAAAGGAATGGGCGAAGGAAATGGGCAGATGTTTTTCAAAGGAACAAATCCAAATGGCTAATAGATAAATGAAAAAATGGTCAAGCTTCCTAACAATAAGGGAAATTCAAATAAAACCAACACCGAGGTTTCACTGAACTCCAGTGAGAATGGCCCACATATAGAAAACTACCAACAACACCTGCTGGTGGGGATGTGGGGAAAAAGGAACCCTACTCCACTGCTGGTCAGATTACAGGCTGAAACAGTCACTATGGAAACCAGCATGTACGTTACTCTGGCAACTGAAAATTTGCCTACCATATGACCCAGTAATCCCACTCCTAGGAATATATCTAGAAAAACTGATAAATACAGACAAGAAAGCAACCCCTATATTCACTGCAGCACAATCAACAATTGCAAAAATATGGGAACAACCCTGATGTCCATTGAAATAATTAGGAATAATAAAACTGTGGTACATCTACTCTATGGAATACTACTCAGCTACTAAAAAGAATGAAATTCTGTCATTCCCATCCAAATCTGCCCAACTGGAGACCATTAAGCTCAGTGAAATGAGCCAGTCCCAAAAGAACGATATCATATGTTTGCTTTCATATAAGACAACTTCCATCAAAAATAATTTTATTTTTTAAAAGATTTATTTATCTTTATTAGAAAGGCAGATTTATAGGGAGAAGAGACAGAAAGAAGCATCTTCCGTTTTCTGGTTCACTTCCCAGTCAAAATGGCCTGGAGCTAAACCGATCTAAAACTAGGAGCCGGGAGCAGACTCTTCTGGTTTTCCCACATGGGTACAGAGTCCCAATACATTGGGCCATCCTCTATTGCTTTCCCAGGATGTAAACAAGAAGCTGGATTGCTGGATGGGAAGTAGAGCAACTGGGATACAAACTGGCTCCAATATTGAATGCCTATGCTTGCATGCAGAGGAGTAGCCAATTATGCTGTTGCAGTGGCTCCTAAGTATAATTTTCTATCTCTTCTTATCTAACATAGAAGTACACAGGTCAAGTTTTTTTAAAGTGACTTAAGTGAGCCACCATTTTGCTGGGGTAAGAAGGTTTAAATAGAATGTATTACAACTTTTTACTTATAGCTAAACAAATTTGATATTAAATTAAGCAGTTTGCTTGATCTCATGTATCTAATGAATGATAGACACTTATATTTTTATGTGACTACATTTGAAGATTCTAAATTCAAGAAAAACAAGATTTGCACATCATTCTACGCCATGTAACACAGCAATCTCTTGCTCATGAATTTCTCAGAAATTACTGTTTAGACTTCATAAAAATTTGAAAATAGTAACATAACTATATTACTTTATTATAATTGGTTATTTTATTGACATATTTGTATGATCAGTTCCATTTATTCAAAAATATTCTACTGTTATTTAGTCATACTTAAACTCTGGGGAGGAAAAAAAGCAAATGAAATTGTCTTTTCTTCCTCATCGTATCCTTCGGTCTTCATTATTTTTGTGAATAGTTTCATTTCCTGTGTCTAAAGCTATTTCCAGTGGTAGATATTTTGACTAGCAGTAAAGGGCACCACATCACATACTTGACTATTTAACTTCATGTTGGGTTTGCTATTAAATCCAGCTTCCTGTTCATGCTTGGGCAGGCAAACGGCTATGGCTAAAATCGCTGTGTCCCTGCCGTAATATTAGAGATCTAGAATGAGCTCCCAGTACTTGACTATGACCTATTTTAACTCTAACAATTGTGAATATTTTGGACGTGAACCAGAAAACAGGAATTATATCCATTTCTCTCTGAAATAAATACATTCTTATCAAAAATTATGCTGTAATGAGGATGCAATTTACATTCCTTTTTAAAAAAGCTAATGCATTGAGGAAAAATATAGAGTGGGAAGTTTTTAAAATATTGCATAACAGGCAGCACAAGATCATGATTCATGACAGGAAAAAAAAAAAGCCTTTCTGCTGTCCCTATTTCATATTGTCAGGATTGTTTCCAGATTATGGAATGAGGAAGGGAACATAAAGGTTTCCTGATGGTCTCTGAATGGGACAGAGTGGAACTTGAAATTATGAAACTAGAAAGAATTTGTAGGTCGAGAACCAGAAAGATGAAAACTGAATGAGAGAGATTCTGAAGGTACTTAGAGGAATCCTCTGTATTCTTTTTCTGAGAACTAATTCTGCACATGCTTTAGAAGAAGCCAACTGGGCCCTGATTCTAATTTAAAACACTAAATGAAAATAGAATACTAATCAGTAAGTTCAACAATTGGAAGGGTTCATAAAGTGCTAGGAATAATGTTGCCACCCACAAGAGAAGAAGACCTTGTAATGTGTATTGACTGAGCCCTGTAAAGAGCTTTTGTGGTGTACACAAATAGGCACTAGTTGAAAGCTACACCTTAAGCTTAAAAAATACTAAAGGATAGAAAGGTGCAACAAATTCTAAGTAACTTAAGTGTTCAAGTGATCAAATTCACTTTTTAAAGAAATATCAAAAAAGTAATGAACAATGTAATATACTTTCAGGACTGAATATAATGACAATCCCAAAGAGGCACTAATGTGCCCAATATCTATAACATCAAAGGACCTTGGATTTTAGTATCTTTTCAAACCAGTAAGTTAGCCTGCATCCTACAATTTTACATACGTGAATTCATGGGTCAGAGTCCAAGTATTTTACCGCTCATTACGTAGTAGACTATAAAGAGATTTGAATTCATATCACTTTTGTTTTTTTGCTCAAGTCTCATGGAGTATGATGCAGAAGTGGCCCCAAGTGGATGCTGCACATACTGTGCATTTGTGTCAATGCTAAGGAATCCAGGGCTTAGGAATCTAGCTGTTCTGTCCAATTGTTGTGGCAGAAGGAGACGTTCTTATTCTAGTGATGAAGAAATAAATGTGTTCTCTTTGCTGAGGAGGGACACCATCCTTATCTCCCAAGTCTGCTTTCTGCAGAAACATTTTTGTAAACACAGTCTGGAATAAAAGCTGTTACTAGAAATTTAGAATTTCTATGAATGTTATTACCATAATCATAATATATAGATTTCCTGTGTTCCTGTATTTATCTTTTAAATATAAATGCAGTTTGTTTAATTTAATTTGATATACTTTATCTGTAAAAAGCACTCAATGAATTGATTTAAATTATGTTTGCACAAAATGTATTGTAAGCAACTGCAAGTGTTCTTACTTGATTCAGCTAAGGTGCAAGGTGAATGGATTCTATTACTGGTAACTTCCATTACTGTGCTACTGGAAATTTGGAAATGATAACATGGTAAAACTGTGAAAATAGTATTTATTCCCAGAATAGCCAAATGCAACTGTTAAAATTGTTAAAGATATATGTACATTAAAGTACAAATAATTTAAATTGCTTCATTTTGAAGATCACCAATCAGAAATCTGGTAACATTACATTGTATTCCATCTGTTTTACTATTAAATGATGTTTTGAAATGAAATGTCAAATCTTGAGTCAAGATTTGCGGAGTAATAGTTATACTATAAAATGATCAATATTATATATTGATAATTACTGCTGATAGGATTAAGTAATGTCTCATGTGTCTTCTATGTAGGATAGCCTGCAAAGTAGTTTATATCAGTTTGAATTAACCTTGGTCAAGAATAAAGCTGAGTCAAAGGTAAGTTTCAAGAAAGTGTAAATAATACTATTATTCATAAAAATAGTGAAGGTGTGTTTATCATTTTTATTTCCATCATTATAAAAATTTCTGTTCAACATTTTTAGACACATGCTCATTTGTTATTCATAAGAATGGGTGCATGGCCCAGTGTGGTAGTCTAGTGGCTAAGGTCCTCACCTTGCACATCAGGAGCTTATACGGGCACTGGTTCTAATTCCAGCAGCCCTGCTTCCCATCCAGCTTCCTGCCTGCAGCCTGGAAAAGCAGTCAAGGTCGTCCCAAGGCCTTGGGACTCTGTACCCGTGCAGGAGACCCGGAAGAGGCTCTGGTTTCCTGGGTTCAGATTGACTCAGCTCCGACCATTGTGGTCACTTAGGGAGTGAATCATCAGATGGAAGATCTTCCTCTCTGTCTCTCCTCCTCTCTGTATATCTGAATTTCCAATAATAAATAAATAAAAAGAATGGGTGTAAGATGGGGCACATAATCTTCATTTAACAAGTAATAAAATGAACAGAAAAATACAATGTAACAATCCAAATTGCATAAGTTACCAGAGCCAAGACTTGAACATCTTTGTTTGATTTCTGTTACATCTTTTTTTCCTATAGTAATCTGCTATTCTGTACATAAATAGTTTAGAACAGGGGTGAGCAAATTCTGATCCATGGATAAACCTGATGTATTATTGGGTTTTGTAACTACCTAGCCATACTCACATCCTGCCAGAGGCTGTGCACTCAATAGAGATGAGCTGCCAATAATATTTACTATCTGACCCTTTATAAAAAAATTCACAAACCTTTTTTATAGAACAATTCATTGCATATATTCATCTACTAATGACAAAGTGAATGCATGTCATGGGATAAGGATGGAAATAAATCAAAGTATCGTCATTATTTCTTAGATCATGAAATTCACAATAAGCTAACTTGTGAGAAAAATCCAATAGTACCTTACTGGACATTTGTTCATAGAGAGCTGAAATGCCAAAACTGGACATTTATTTCCCTAGTAAAAACAAAGGTTTTCAGAAATCAATGGGGAGGACTTACAGAAACCCATTTTTCTAGGGACATGCCTGATCCACAGGATAAATTCCTAGGAGTGCTCCAATAGGTTAAGTGAGAATGAAGTGTTGACAAAATAAAATGGGGAATATGAATGATTAGCCACTTGATAATAATGAACACAAACTAATCATGATTCTGTTATTAAATTAAAGATAATCCTCATGTGTTGAATAGAGAAATATGTTAGTAAAGGATAAGTAATCATGGATATTTCAACATAACAATAATGAAATTAAACTTATAAGTTTGTTTCCAGTGGTTTTATTTAAAAACCTGTGTTATTTCATTAAAAGAAAGGATGTCTGAGACTGTCTAAAAATATGTTTGATGCCCTCAAATCCTCAGTGTAATGTATTAACTAAATAGCACAAAAATTCTGCTTCCCCTGAATTTTCCTCAGCTTGTAAGCTTCACTTTGAAAAGCTTTAGTATTCTCTCCTCTTCTTCTCCACAGGAAAGTTAGGAAAAGTAAAAGGATATTATGCACTCTCCCATTTTATTTTGTAATAAGTAACTTAATTCCAAATTAATTAAACTGGCTCATCAAATCAGAAAGTAATTTTATGGTATGTCATGGTCATGTTCATTCTACTTTGCTACTGAAGCAAAATTAAATAAAGATACTAGAATTTTAATTAATTAGACATCTAAGGAACAAACTTTGCCAACCATAAACTAGTACATAGATCCATTGCAACAATTCTCATACCCTCTTCCTTTAATTTCTCATTGAATTTAGATATCATTACACTTGTCTTTGTCAAACATTCATTCATTCATCTACCTAAATATAAAAGGGTTAAGAAAGATATGAGATGTAAACTTTCCCACTTACCTGGTTCTTATCCTTTAAAGATGTTTTATTCATTGTGATATAAAAGATTAGATTTGTATATATAATGAAGAGGTACCAGGATAATTGAGTGAGCAAAGAGAACAGCTAACAAGCTAGAGGTAGAATTCAGATTGTTCAGTCAGAGAAGAGTGGAAAAGAGATTAGAATAGCTACACTGTTGAATGAGTCTTTAGGGTGATGATTTCAACAATCATAATCCTTTTGACAAGTTTTTCTATATATGACTAGTGTTATTTTTCAATACTCTGTAATGTTTCTGTGTCAAAATTTCCTTTTATTTGTATTCCCTCAGAGTGATGTGCCTTGAGGCAGCAAAAAAAACAAGTATTAAATTACAGTCTATGTTGAGAAATGCTAAGATAGCTAAGTACTGTGACAGCACAATTCAAATAGTGTTATAGAAAGTATCATTGAAGAAACAAAATCTCAGATATTCTATGGCAGAATAGGAATTATTGTAGTGTAGGTGTGTGTGGGCAGAACATATTGCCAGTGCTGCCAGTAACAAGAGTTTTGATAAAAGGGCAAATGCAGAAGCTAGATGGGGACTGAACATTGATTCAATGTGAGCCTAGGAGATTAAGTAATATAAAGCATAATATTTCCTTCCAGTAAATTTTAGCTTGGAAAGAATGAGACAGCATTACAGCCTATAGAACAAAATATGGAATTCAGGGACATATTTATTTCCGTTTATTGTAAGAAATGTCAGAGAATATTTGAATTATCCTGAGAAAGAACCAACAGAAAGGAACAATGTAATTAATGGGCTTAAAATTCCGAAGAGATAGGTAAGAATAGGATGTATAATATAATGAAAATGTTGGCTTTATAGGAGAAGAGAAACTCCATTACAAGAGCGAAGAAGGAGAGGATTGACGTGAGTTTAGATTAAGTTTGCAGGGCAAAGATTTCTATAATGCTGCCCATCTGTATCATTTTATCTAAATTTCTCATAAGTAATTTCAAAGAAAAATCAGTAGGATTTTTGGAAAGATTTTGGAAATATCAACAGAGAAAGATGGATATTAAAGCTACTGCTAGCAAAATTACTATAATGAATTTAAGCAGAAAAAGGATTATCCTGTTTTAATTACACTGAAGATTAAAAAAAAACTAAGATAAAATTTCTGGCATCAAAACTTGTGGTTTGAGCCCAGGGTTTCAGAATCTAAGACTGGTTTGCTTTCAATAAATTCATGTGTTTCTGATTGATAAATGACTTTATGTGAAAATTGTGTATCATAGAGGGATGAATTTATTCATTAATTCATTGTTCTATATACCAAAATTACAGTAAGGTTGAACTACAGATAAAGGCTGCATAAATGAATTTCTCACAGAAAGGCAGTAATAGGTTAAATATAAAATTTGTATCACAACTTGGAAAGTTACTTTTATTGACACCTTAACTCCATATTTCAAGTTAAATTTAATTGTAGTATTACAGGCACTAGAACATCTAAAGTTTTAAAAAGTAGCTGCAGAGATAATAATGTCCAAGTAGAAAGGCAATACTGGAGTTCCAAGTTGTAATCTGGATAGCAAAAGGACAAAAGCACTGATAAGCCAAACCAGCAGACTTGCAGGCGTGAATAAACATCACGAGAAAACAATGCAAAAATGATGATACTCTCTGGAAACATACTATTTAAGATCACACTTAATTATGGGATATTACAAAGTAAAATGAATGCATAGATTTCACGATAACTTTAATGCTTGACTTGGCAGCTAGTTGCCATCATGATGCACAAGGAAACACCAAAAATAGAGACAGAACTACATCATTTTGGATAACTTAAATAATATAACTCAGTAAATTAATCTGCTCTTTTAATAATTTTCACAAAGGTTTCAACTATTTCAAGGGAAATGTTAGGCTTCAACTTTGCACTGTGGATGAGAAATGTCAGTTACTTTGGAAGAAGAATAAAAGCTTTCTGTTTAATGACTTGCTTCTCTCTCAGGAAAAATCTCTAAGTCGTGAATCTGGATTTGGATATAGAAACAATGTTTAACTCCTCTATGAATAATTCTCTCATTTTGATAGGCAAGTGGTTAGTTGAAAGTAAAATAGACAGTGGGCTACCATTTTCTCAGATTTATAAACATCGTAGGCCACCGCTTAGGGTTTAGAATTATAGAAACTGGGTCTCCAATGTTTCAGTAGCTCCATATTGAAAATGCTGCCTCCATATCATTAGTAGAGTTGGGCTAAAGACAGAGATACAGGAAGAGAGTCGTGTATTCATGTCTCCAATAATCTGAGGACATTGATAAATTGAATTGTTGCTCAGCCAGTATCCCACCCAGTGGGATATTGTGCTTTTATTTCTGTATTTGAATTTTAATAAATATGTATTATTTAATAAATAAAAAACCAAACAAAACAAACAAACAAAAGAATTGTTGCTCAGTTACTTTACCTAATATAGATCAGGAAACATCACACTGGCTGCAACCCATTTGAAATCAGAAAATGTCTCAAACAGTGGCAATAGGAATTGCCCTTTCAATGAAGGTGAAATTTCGGTGAAGCAGTTTAATGTCTCAAGGTATTGTTGGGAAAAAAAGTTGAATAGACTGGTTTTAGTATTTACATGTGGTAAGGGAAAAGCCCATTCGTAAAACACCCTCCCAAAACAATTGTCATCTTGGAGTGACTGAGCACATCTGAATATGCCCTGTGAATAGAGCCATCAAGGGACTGGACACTGGAGGAGATACATAATCTCACAAACATGGTGCACACTGTCATTTAGCAAATGACAGTAATCATCCCGGAAGAAGGGAGCAGTGGCTACTGTTGCTATAATTATTTAAAACACCCAATTTCAAACATAAAAATTGAGACATAAAAATTTAGAAGAATGACTTGTCCTTAGAAAAAAGCCAGGCAATTAAAACCACCTTAGAAAGTAACTGAATGTGATATTTTATTAAGTCTCCAATGTAGTTATTATTAGTATATATGAAGACATAAGGGAAATCACAATTTAAGATGTAAAATAAGGTGTGAATAAAATGTTGCATCATAAAGAAAATAACAAAAAAGATTTAAAAGTAATGAAGAGGAAATTCTCAGGTCGTTAATTATAATTAATGAAATTTTAAGATTACTATAGGAGTTAACTATATAATTAGAATGGCAGAAGAATTATTAGGCTTGAAAATATAATGAAAATTAAAAGCACAAAATATGAAATGTGAAGAAAAGTTTATATGTAGTTTTAACTGTTAGGCATGCCAACACCCATGTTATGTGACAATTCACTGGAGAGGAAGGAAATAAACAAAAAATTCACAGATCATGAATTGAAATTTCTCAAATTTACTGAAAAACATTAGCCTACATATCCCACTGTAACTCCTAATAGGATAATCAAAGAACATCTAGTAATAAAATGAATCTACTCTTAATAAAAATGATGAACGCCAAAGGCAAAGAAAATATCATGAAAGATGCAAATCAAAGTGTCTTGCTACTTAGAAAAGTTACCTCTTAAGACTAACAGTGGCTTTCTAATCCCAAGCATTAGATGCCATCACAGAGTGGAATTACATAGTTAGAATCCTTGGAGAAAACAGTCAACCAAGAGTTCTGTGTTCTATATTTGCTGTGTCCAGTGTAGCATGGTGACAAGCTGACTCCCTAAAAAAACCACAATTCATGAAATAAAGCAGCAAACTCAGATTAAAGTTTTCTTCATGAGGAATTATACAAGTATGTATTCTCCTAGTTTTTATTATCAGTGGTGATATATGTGGTCAATCATCAATAATATGTAGTCTTATGAAAAATGGGATCTTGTGGTGGACATGTTAGTGTTAACTATTAACTAGGCCCATTAGATATTTACCAGAGCCCACAGTATTTTTTTAACTGCTTTAGTATTTGTACCAACTGACCTTTGCCACTGTTAATATGACACAATTGACTGGCTATCTTTACAACTCATCAAACATATTTTTGCAGAATATAAAGTCTGTGGTGATCTCTAAGACCCATGCCCTCGATTAGACCATGCAGTGACCATAAATATATACTCAGCAAATGTATGTCTATAAATGATGTCAAAATGAAAGCATTTGGAGATAAATGTGGGATCGCCCCTGTATCTCTACCTGCTACCTAGTGGGTGTGCTTGTTTCTTGGTTTTAGATTTTAAAGATTCCAAATATGTGAGGCTTTTAAATCACTTCTATTTCAGGTTAGGTCTCATTTGTACTTCACAGAGTTTTCCCCAAAGACAAGGTATTAATAGTGTATTATGAAACTGGAACTTTACATTGGTATTGCACATTATTAAACTGTAAAGCTAATTCACATCTACCAGTTTTTGCATAAGTCACTTCATTCTGTTTTCATGTTTCAAGGAGCCAGATAAGAGATGTATTAAAACTGACTGTAGGTATTCTTGCTTGGACCTTAAGCACAAGTCAGAATAAACTTTCCTATCCAGTCATGTGTTCACCAAGATTTAAAACTCAGCTTCCCCCCAAACCTGCACATTTGGGGAAATTGTTTCTTTCGTTCCAAACTTTGAACAGCCGTTTTCTAATTGATGCAGACGTAATGTTAACCAGGGGAGTTACAGGGCTAGAAGCCAGGAAGGGCATTTGTTGAGCATGGCAAAATTATTTTGGCAAGGCATCTGGTCTAGATAAATCCTCTGCATTGTCTCCAAACAAGGAAAGGCTGCTATCTGCTAGGACTGTGGGGTTTGCTTGCTCATCCTGCATTTCCTTGAGACATGACTGCTTCTATAATCATGGGAACTAATTCCATGCAATAAATATCTCTATCTCTCCACAGTGCATTATATATATTATATATTATATATTATATTTACATTGTGTATCATATATAATGCATTATATACTGTATTATATATATATATATATTAATCAATCTATGTATATATATTTCTGTATTTTTTCTGCGCTTTTTTTTTTGAGAACCCTGAATGATCTAATGCAGGACTAATACCATCCCAGGATTTTAAAAGGGAATGTGTTTTGTATGGTTTCTTCTAGTTTTATGATTTACCCAGGATGTATAAAGTCAGGAAATACTTTCTAAGATGATGTCAACTTCCACTGTGTTCTCTGTTTGCCATTTATTACATTGCAAGAAGTCTAGGATATACTATCCCATCTGGAACATTTCTGGCTTGGTTTATTTAATAAATGAATCTCTGTTGATAAGGAGAGAAGATTTTTCTAAATATAATATAACTTAATTCATAAGCTAAGAAGCAGAATCTGTGGTTTAGTAGTGACTGACAATTAACCAGATAGATTTGAAGGCCAAGGCCTGGAACTGAACAAAGATGAAGAGAATTTCTGGGTATGGTGAATTGGTGACTGTTACGCAGGCATCGTACAGAAAGCAATGTGAGGGGGTACTTTCTGTTAGTGTTTTTATTTATATTCTCTGTAGACGTTTCTCAAATACGTCCATTTGCATTTCTCATGATGATTCAAAGCTGATTACATCTTTTGACTATGAATTTCATTCCTTACATTCTATATGGATTCACATTTAAATAATATTGTTTATTTATAGTTCAGAGAAAATAAGGGAACAGTATCTCTACTTTTAAAGAACACTGGCAGCATTTTCTATAACTTAATTATGTTCAGTGCTTTAATCTTGTCTATAAGCAATTCTTCAACATTTTAGCACCTGGAAATGAAACATTGATTTAAAATAAGTTTGCTTTATCATGGAGTTATTCTCTTGACTTCAAGTTTCTTTTTTATGTTTCTATGAAATCTTTCTCTTTCTAACTTGTATGGGTGTTTGGTTTTATCATTGGGAGCCATCATTCTGCCAATATATTTAGTTACCAATTAAAATATTTCTACCTCCTTATACAGTTTGCTGTGGCACTCCTGTGTCATCCTTGTATACACCTTGCGTCTATCTTCCATGATTCACAATTTAACATTATCACAGTTAAATTGTCACTTAGAATAGATGGATTTCTTATTAACATATATCTAAATTTGAAGTAGTGAGTTCCATGCATATGATGCTTTTCCTTTTTCTCTGTAGCAAATTACAGCTGCAAGCTGGCAGCCTCCCGCCTTCCCCTCTGCCAGTTGATGTGTTTTGCAATATAAAATCATGCCCATACTAGCCTCACAAATGGATATGACTGTCCATTTAATGCACACAGATATTTTATGTAAGGATATTAATTCATAAACTTCAAAGTTAAATGTGATTGGTATTGAAGTACTCCCCCTGTGAATGATTTCCTTACCTACTCCATCAGATCATGTAAATGAGAGGCGACTATTACATTTATAATGCAACCCTCATACAGGCACTCTTTGTATTTCTACCCCTCAGTTTTTATTTTGTAAATTTAAAGCTATTGAATTAAAAATTTAAAAAATACAACCCTCTGGTTTTTGGTGACTTAAGTCTCCTTTATAAATGCTGTTTTTGTAGAAGAAATAATAATATTCTCCAGAATCCTAAGTTGGAAAAGAAAGCAAGTCTTTCAGGGCACAGGTTGTCTGACATATCAATCAGTATGTGTCCTTAGCTTTTCTTGGTCAATTGATTCCTCACATGGGGCTAACTTGTAGAACAGCAGGCATTGTGCAATGTCAGGCTATTGTGCTTAGATACCTTTTTGCTAGAAAGGAGTAACTTGCTTGTATTCCTTCAGAATCCTCAATTTTATTTTAGTATTTTGGCTTTCTTTTTGTGTCAGGTGAAAAAACAAGCTATGCATATGTCAGAATGCTGAATAGTAAGTGTTTAATTATTAAATTCTTATATATATATACACACATATTAATGTAACATTTTTGCTCAGTTGTTTGCGATATTTCAAAGGAGTTGACAAGTATGTTTTATAATCTGGTAACAAGATAGCATTTGCCCAAGTTAGAAATAAAAAAAATCTAACAATGCGAATAAGAAATGTTTAAATTACAGAAACCAGTTCAGACTTTAAAAGTGAGATCCCAGAGAAAAAAACATTTATAATGAAGACTCGCATCATTTAAAAAATGTCTGTATTCATATCACATTTCTCATCATTTAACACATGATGCTAGAAACCAATTTTTTTAAACATATTTTTATTGCATTTCATTTTTTTAAAATTAATTACATTGCATTATGTGATACATTTTTTATGCACTGGGAATCCCTCCGCCCCTCCCAACACAGTCCCCCCACGGCGGATTGCTCCACCTTGTTGCATTTCCATAATTCAAATTCATTGACATTCTTTCATTGGAGGTATTTACCAAGCATAAAGTCCAGCATTTTATTGTCCTGGTAAGTTCAGTGGTTTGTTGGTGAGACCATCTCTGGTCTGAAGGTAGAGCTGGCAGAGTATCATCCCAATCAATTAAAAGCCCCAACATAATATTTCCAACCATTTACAACATTATGGCATTAATTGACATGGTATTGATTAACTAATATGTTACTAGGAAAATGCAGGTTCTCAACCACAACCTGTGACTTCTTCATAGACATTTCAATTTTGGTTTATATTCAACCGTGTTCTATACACCTTAAAATGGCTTAGATTGTTATTCAGCTGTCTCATGCCTATTTTAATTTTAGTCTTTAGCAGTTTATAGCATTGAAGCATGTTTTCGCTGAACCTGGCTGTTTTTCAGGTGGTCTAACTCTATAATTCTAACAGGATATATGTCAACTGTTTAGGTGAGCATGTTTAGGAGGGGTGTACAGAGAAATCTTCCATACCCCAGTGAGGAGTAGCTAATCTTTGTGTCCCACCCAGTGAGTTATAAGTGCATCCCCGCTGACCGTTTCCTGTCTGTAGAAACCAATTTTTATAACATTAAGTGAAACAATTAAAACTACAAATATAATCAACATAAAATGTATAGCGTTTTTAGTTTAACACAAGAAGAGCCAAATGCAAGCACTTTTTATAGCTTGAAATTTAAATACTGAAGCAGCTTATTTTATAAACTAATGAAATACAAGTAGAAGATCCTCTTAAATTGCAGTAATAATATGACCATATTTCAAGTAGTAAGTAGATATGCTGACGTTTATGATGAAGTTCAGATATTTTTTGCAATTGCATGAAAACTTTGAAAGAACTGGGTGTTCTGATTAGTTACCATGGTGGATTGTTCAAATTTCAGTGGTTTTCCCTGATGTTAAATAAGCTTTCCATTCAATGAAAGAATATGCATGTGAAAATCAAAGATTTAATCAGATTTACCCATACAGTCACGTCTTTCTTTATCCTGCGTGTTAGCAACTCGCACAACAAAGCAGAAAAGGGATTGAGTTTTTCTAAGACTGGTATCAGATGTCTTTTAGAAAGTGAGCATATCTGATTCACACATGCAAATTCAAAATATCCCTGATTTGCTTCATTAAAAGCAAACCTACCAATAAAAATAAATTCTTTGATCTGAGGTTTGATGTTATAGTATGCTAAAGTTGGTTATATAAAATTTACTTTAAGAAAAAGTCTGTAAAATAGCTCCATATATTTATATATAAGCTATATTTATACAATAAAGACAAACCATAGTAAAATAGCAATTAGTATAATTATCTATTCCTATTTTTATAAGTGGGCTTTCATAATTATACTGTTTACAAAAAATATCACATTCAGATTCTTAAGTTAAATAAATATTTCTGTTATACTGTAGATAACCCCATCAGACTTCATCCTAGATCCATTTTGTGGCCTAGCCCAGTATATCCTGCATCCCATCTGGCTCTCATGAACATCCATGGACATTGCAATTCAGCCCAGCCCAACCCACTCCCAGATCCAACCCACATGTGAGCTAATGGGTGCTGCTGCCTTGCCCAGTCTGATCTGCCACCTGCCCTGGCTCTTGTGCTCACCAGTGGGAGCTGCAGCCAAGCAGATGAGTGCCCATAGTTTCCTTACTAGGCCTGCTCCCTGCCCTGGATTTCTAACTTGCCAGGAGTTACTGTGGTCTAGCCTGTTATACTTTTCAACCAGTCCCAGCACTTACCAGTGGGTGCAATAGCCCAGCCTGGCCTGGCCCATTCCCAGATGGGACTACCTCCAGGTGCAATTCTGACTCACCAATGGAAGCAGTGGTCCAGTAAGGGAGACCCCAGAGCTCCCTTACCAGGCCTGCCCCATCCCTGGGTCATAGGTATGCCAGTGGATGCTGTGGCTGTCTGTAATGACCTGCCTGCAGCCTAGCTCAGCCTGGTCCACCCTCAGTGCCAGCTCTCAACCCAGCTGGCCTGACCTGCCTCCAGCCCCAACTCTCACACTCACAGTGGGAGCTTCTGTCTAGCAGGGGAGTTCCTAAGTTTCTCTACCAGACCCACTCCCAGACCCAGACCTTGCATGTGCCAGTAAGTGCTGTGACTCAGCATGACATGGCCAATCCCCATTCCTGACACTCATGGGTAGGTACTGTGGCCTTGCCCAACTGGCCTGTACTCATTCTGGCTTTTGCCAATGGGTGCTACAGCCTAATTGAGCCTGGCCCAACCCCTGATCCAACTCTGATGTGAACTGCTAGGTGCCGTAATCTAGCTTGGCCTGTCCCACACCCATTCCCCTGCATCTTGTGCATGCTGGTGGGTACTTTAAACAAACATGACTGGCTGGGTACAATCCATATCCTGTTCTGCCAGCAGATGCTGTGGCCTGGCCCAGCCTGACCTGCCCCCAGACCCAGTCAACACAAGTGCTGATGAGTGCTACAGCCATAGTTGGCCTGATCTACCCTCAGCCCCAACTGTTGCGCTCCCTAGTGGGAGGTATGGCCTAGCAGGGGAGTTTCCCAAGTTCACCTACCAAGTCCATCATCTCACATTTGCCAGTGAGTGTTGCTGCCATGCTTGGCATTTCCTGCCCTCAATCCTGTCACGTACTGTAGCCTGGCCTGACCTGGCCTCCTCCCAGACCCAGCTCCTGCAAGTGTCAGGTATGTTCTAGTCAAGTGAGTTTCGTAGTCCAGTCTTGGCCTGTCACCACCACCAGCTCTCCTTGCAAACCAGTGGGTACCACTGTCCTATAGAGGTGAACCTAAAAGTCCCCAATAGAATTTTCCCGCAGATCAAGTTCTCTTGAATTCTGATGGGTGCTGTAGCCCAGCTTGATGTGACCCACCCCTTGCTCCGATACTCATGAGTGGATGCTATGGCTTAGTACAGCCAGGCATGCTCCCTAGTCCCAGCTGTTGCAGGTGTCAGTGAGTGTATCATGATGCTATTTATCCCAGGCCAGGTCTCCCATGTGGTCAGGTGCCTTGGCCTGACCTAGACATGCCATCTGGTTTCCTCCGTTTAAACCACTCCATCGTAGCTCCCTCACCTACCTACTTACAAGTGCAGCAGTCTGGTTTGTAGAAATCCCCAGAAGTCATTCCTCCTCTGTCAAAGGGTGTCTCAACCACTCACATTCCTTATATATTCCTGCCTGCTTTCCTTGGATAATTTGCAGCCTTCCTGCTTGGGGCCCAGGGTGATGTTCCCAGGCCAGTGTTCTAAACCTTCCCACATATCTTGAAAAAAAAAAAAAAGAAAAACAGGATAGAATAAGCAACAACACTGGCACACTGGTACAGTTAGCACAAATTTGGAATTAACTAGGCCCAGAATGACTGCCAACCTTGGCTGCTTTTCTCCCAGTGGGATAATGCTTGCCTAGGTACAACCTAGGCAGTTAACTGCCTGCAGCTGTGGGGTTTATATTGTATCTTCACATTGGAATCTAAGCTTGGCCATGTGACAAAATTTGTCAAATGAAACACAAATAAGTGTGATGCAAGCAGAAATTTGAAAATGCTTGACATTAAGGCTTGAGCTTTTGAAATGCTGTCACTGTGGGAAGAAGTCCATACCAGTCAGCTAGGGAAATAAGCCCAGCTAATAGCAAGTTGTCTTTGTGCATGTGGGTAAGGGCATCCCAGGTCATCAGTGTGCAGTGTATATATCAGATCGATGCAGTCACATGAGTGACTTTGGTGCAGACAACGAAGAAACAGCTAGCTTAGCACAAAATTCCTAACCCAGACATAAAGTTGATAAGATAGTTGTTTAAATTACTACCTTTGGGGGATGGCATTAAAAAAAAACTGACAAAAACAATTGCCTGACTTCAACTCTGGAGTTAGTGTGAGTGGGAAACTTCATAAGCAGCTCAAAGGCAGAGCTATGGTCAGTAGCAGTAAATAGGTATGAGAGAAGAACAGGTGACCTCAGAAAGCAAGACATAGTTCCATGTGTCACATCTCCAGAGGTGTGCACAGAACCTCAGCTGACACATTCAGGAATCAAGGAGTAAAGGAACTCTTTTAGGCAGAAGCTTATGATGCCTGCTTAGGCAATGGATGAAGTAAGAGAGTGGTGTTTTCTGTAACACCAGAATCTAGCTAATAGGAAGCCTTGGATAAGAAATAACTGGTCTAGAGCCAGCCTAGTGGCATAAAAGTAAAGCCAGTTCTTGTAATGTCAGCATCCAGAATGAACACTAATTTGTCTTAGCTGCTCCTCATACAAATCAGCAACCTATCAATGGCTTTGGAAAGCAGCAGGAAATGGCTCAGGTGCCGAGGTCTGTGCCATCCGTGTGGAAGCTCCAGATGAGGCTTGTGTCTCCTCACCTTGGCCCAGCTCAACCCTGGCTGCTGGACTCATTTGAGGAGTGAAGCAGTGGATGGAGCATTTCTTCCTACTTTATCTTTCTTTCTGTAACTCTGATTTTCAAATAAATAAATAAATGAATAAATAAATAAAGCTTTAGAAAAAATTTGTAGGTTGAGCCCTAGTAATGATATTTAAGGGTCATATCCTAGAAACACTCATTATATTTTGATAGATAGTATGTAACTCACTCGTAAGCCTTTTTAAAGCATCAAATATTTAAAAACTAACATAAACATCTACAAACTCATATTTTAATATGTTGACGTTGGAGGAATTTTAGGAATGCCCAGAATCATTGTTATTAAATATAACGAACATTGGACTGTTTTAAATATGAATATGACATTCTCAGTATGCACTGAAAAAGTGAGTATGTATATTTGCAGCGGATATGTTAAAAAAAAGGGCAATTGAATCTGGGCTAATTTCAGTTGGTCTTTTTTAGTTCTTTCCATTTATTTTTATGAATCAGTCATATTAACCAGTTAAAATTTTTGAAAAGAAAAAGATGCTTATGGAAGTTTTTAATGAACAGAAAAAATTGCAGTGGCAAATATGACCAAACCTGTACTTTCTTCCTTCCAACATCAGTGTTAAACATTTCATTGCTCAATTATTCTATTCCTTGGAATGCATACTGCATATTGCCATATTATTCATTTGTCCTGGACCATATAGCTTAGCTTTCCATCATTTCAATTTTTATGAACAACAACACATAGCTCCATGACTGGAATATTTCCTGAAAAGGCTTCTGGTAGGTGATTCCATTGCTATATAAGTGGCATAGAGAGTAATTACATAAACCTAGATGGTACGGATCCATCACTCAACATGGTCTCTTGATACAGTCAAGACATACAGTAAACATGATATGCTTGAGGCTGCTTCTGGCCTTCACAGAGCATTCTTTATTATAGCCAGCTTTTCTTTTAATAAGTAGTGCCATAATCTGTAAAATAATGATAAAATGCATGGTATATAAATACATACGGCAATAACACTGTGACTTATTATCATTATCCAGTGTTATGTGCTGTGCATGATTGTATGGAACTATGGTTTCATGCTACTGGTTGTGTAGTAGGTTTGTTTATACCAGCATCACCATAAATACATGAGTCATATGATTACTACAATACCCCCAGACAATAGAACATTTTCAGATCTACTGTAATCTTGTGATAGCACCTTTGCATATTATGTGGAGCATCTGGAGGAGAACTTGGTTATACGGCACATGACTGCTATTTGAATGTGTTGGTTTTCATGACATCATTCAACTGCAAGGGATATAGCATGGCCCCAGGAGAAAGCTGCATTGAAAATTATTTTATTTAAATTTTATTTCAGAATAGTTTCAAATGTACAAGGGGAAAAATGTGAGTGCAGAGTTTTTATATACCTTTTTCCCATCTTTGCTTGTTAACACTTTGTATTAAATGACCTGTTTGTTCTAATTAATGCATCACTTGCAGCATCCCCTCCCCTTTTTGAAGTCCAAATCCGCTTCATCCAACCCACCATGCTCACTGCATCTGGTAATGACCATTCTCTATTCATATGGAGGTTTTTGATAGGTGTTTCCTGGCAGCCTCTCCGTCTCGGTTGGCTGGAGAAGTCTAAGATGTTAGGGCCTGTAGACTGTGGTTCATTGTGTCTAAAATAGAGCCAGTATCTTCAGATTTTCCACCTCTTTGGTTGGATTGTCATTTTTGAGTTAGCAGCTGAAAGCATGGTGGGACTTTGTATCTCATCTAATGGATCCTTCTTACAGGCTGAAACATTCACATTCAGTACCAATGATCCTTGCATCTTCATCTTTACTCTGAGAAGTTGTTAACTTCTTTGTAGGGATGTTGTTAACATAGGTGGCTTAATCAAGCAACTTGTGTGCTTCAGCTACCTCATACATCCATGGGTTCTTGTCCTTGAGGTGATAGATCCTAGTGTGTCAGCATGGGATGAGAGCATGGACTACTTGGCTATGCCTAAAGTTGTTGGCGGCCCCACTCCTCCACAGCAGCTCTTGTTGCCTGGCCCAAGTAGCTGTCGCACACTGGCTTTTTAGGCTGCCTGACAAATATACCATTAGTTCGGGCTGTGGTGTGTGATGGCGATTGTGAACCTGTGGAGGTCACTGAGGCAGACCCCCTGATACCTTGCCTGGCTTTCCCCCAGTCCTGACTCTCATGTGTGTTAGCAGGTGCAGTGGCTTTGTCCAGGGAGGCCTGTGGTGCCTGCTTACTTGCCAATCCTGCCCCCATCAGACCTGCTCCCAGCCTTGGCATGAATACCGAAATGCATGTGCAATGACTTGGTCAGGGAAGGCATGTGAAGTAAGTTATTTTATAAAATGACCTATTCTTTCACCTTGCTAGGCTATCTGTGCTGCATCATTATCAGGTTTTTCCTGATTATTTCTTTGTCATAAATAGTTGTAATGTTCTTTCTCCTTTCCCAGTGGAAGGAAAATGCTTCATGAATTTGCTATACAAAGTCTGATACTTTATTTTTACATCAGAAAAACTGACAAGTTTTGATAATCACAAAGAAATCTTTAGAAGAGCTAAATTTCTGTTGTCTTTTAGTTTTCATTCAACAAACGTTTTATTATTACTATTTTTCAATGAAAGTTTTATTATTACTGTTTTTCTTCATATTTTATATTAACTTACTATTGAAGGAACAAATTCTTCTAATCAAAAGTTTCTCAGAATTCTGAATTTTGGATATGTTTTCCTTTGAGTTAGAGAAGGATTAGGTCTTCTTTGTTGGTAGAAAAATATAGGGAAGACAAGTTAATGTGTATTGTTCTTAAATGAATCTAACTCTAGTATTGTGATATAAGGTTCATGTACTATCAGATTTACTTTTTCTGATTAGTACACGAGGGAAGGTATATGAAAATTGTAATGTCCAAAATGAAATGATATCACTAAGCATTCTATTGCCCAGGTTTTTTCTTTCTAGTTAAAATCCTATTTCTGTAACCTAAACTTTAAAAAATTAATCTTAAATTAATTAATCTTAACTAACTGTCCCCATGTTCTGTATATGTTCTTACTATTTTGGAAACATTGTTCTCAGAATGGATATTGAAAAAGAAGATAAGCATAATTATGAAGGAGGTGGATGGCCAATTTCTAAACTACTTGTAAGAAATAAAAGAGATGGGCCCAGCGGCGTGGCCTAGCGGCTAAAGTCCTCGCCTTGAACGCCCCGGGAGCCCATATTGGCGCCAGTCCCGGCAGCTCCACTTCCCATCCAGCTCCCTGCTTGTGGCCTGGGAAAGCAGTCAAGGACGGCCCAAGGCTTTGGGACCCTGCACCCGCGTGGGAGACCTGGAAGAGGTTCCTGGTTCCTGGCATCGGATTGGCGCGCACTGCCCCGTTGCGGCTCACTTGGGGAGTGAATCATCGGATGGAAGATCTTCCTCTCTGACTCTCCTCCTCTGTATATCCGGCTTCCCAATAATTATAAATAATTTAAAAAAAAAAGAAAGAAAAAGAAATAAAAGAGATGACCCGTCTTAATGCTTACAACTTTGAAACTCAGGGAAAACTAGAATACTCAAGAAGATATATTTCTAGAGTTGATTTTGGCTAGCAATTTTATGCAGTTTGAGCAAACACAATGGCTAATTCTTTGTCTGATTTATCATTTCCTTTGAGATTAGCGCATTATTTTTTGTTTTTGAGGTTAAGTTTTTGAGGTTGTGGGGTTTTATTTTTTAAGATTCATTTTATTTTACAACAAGGCATTCAAAGACTGTACCAGAAAAACTGAAGAGTTCTTATTTTAAAATGAAGCTAGTGCTTGTTACTGTCTGACAATATACTTTTTTTTTTGAAAACAGACTTTTCCTTATGGTGTCTCAACTTTATATTTCTTTCTAATGTTTCCCCCAAGGGCCTAATTATGAATCCCTACTAGATCTCTTTTGAGCAGTAATCATGTTCAAAGTACCATGAGTTCTTTCTTAATGCTTTCCCCAAATGGCAGGAAAGAGGCTGTTTATTTTCTCATTTATGTGTTCATATTTTACCTATGTGGAATAACCATACTTCAGCTATTTTATAGTAAAAATACAAACTTTGGGACTTTCATCCACAAGTTTATTTTAAAATATACTATACTTAATATTATATATTTATACTCAATATATTCTTTAAGCTTGTCAAAATTCCCCATCTAACATTTATAAACTCAGTATAGATTCTGAGCCGAATTCTCAACAGCTGTCTACCTGCTGGAAGCTAAGGACAATGATATGAAGTTCCAATTACGAAATAAAGTCCTTACTACATTTTCCCTCATCCTTTTTGTGTACCACAGAAGGAGAATAAAACTCAGAATCAAAAGATCTAAAATATCTACAAAGTCCCCATACAGTGTGGTAATCAAAAAGTAAAAAGAGGCTGAAATAGTTTCTAAATACTGGAGTTCTGTGTTGTTAGGATATGGTGTTTTCTAGCTGGGAATGTGCTCAGGAAGGAGAAATAAATAATTCTATTCAGTGGACCGACACTGCTGAGCTTCAGACTGAGGGAAAACCAAGAATAGCAACGAGTCTAGGAAGCTTCCACTGTCCTAAGCAGCTCTTTCCCACAGAGAATCACTTTTGTTTGCTACTTTCTCCACATCTGCTGCTGCCTTCCACATCTTGCTTGAAAGTATAGTAACTTTATTATACCATTATACTTTTTCTTGTACTTGACCTGCCTGTCAACCTGCTGGGAGAATAAGAAATACTTTGTGCACATTCAACCTCTCATCACACTGCATGGGTGAGGGGCCTCCTTGTAAGGAAGTCAGGGCTAATATGCTGTGTCTTAGAGATAAAAGATCAATTGTCTACCATCACCCCTGAATCTCTGGTATTGCACAAAGCAAACTGAAGCAACAATGTAACCCTTATTTTAAAATTTAATATACTTTACAACCTCTGTGTAAGGCAACTGTCTGAATCTGCTGACATTTTAAATTCTAATTTAGAAACTTTTTCTGTGTTTCAGATATCCATTCTGCTCACAATTTTATTTAACGTTATCTCCTCCACACAACATCAATATGGATGGTCTTTCTTTCCTGAGGCATCCTAAGTCACTACTGTAACCAGCTCCCTTCAGAGAAAACCACTAAATCTTGCTGCTTACACAGCAGCCCCAAATCTTACCATAGTGCTTGTGTGAGAGAAATATTTCCACTGTAACCTCCTGCAAATTCAGAGACTGACTA
This sequence comes from Ochotona princeps, assembly GCF_030435755.1. Taxonomy (NCBI): domain Eukaryota; kingdom Metazoa; phylum Chordata; class Mammalia; order Lagomorpha; family Ochotonidae; genus Ochotona; species Ochotona princeps. Next base: position 63,828,303 of record NC_080836.1, on the reverse strand, counting down.
CATTGTGCTTTCTTGCTAATAGGAAAGAAAAGAAAACTGCAGAAGCCCCCAGAGAACCTCCTGGCGGAAAGTAGATAACACAAAATAAAATCACTGTTTTATTTTATTAAGGACCTTTGTGAAGGTTCATTTGAAACAATTTAGTCTGTCTAACACAATTAAGTTACTAAGCAGTATCAGATAGTGACCAGTTACAGACTTGGACTAATAATGTTTAATTCATGTATAATCACTTTAATACATGTCTAGGAAAGCATACGCAGCATTTTATAAAATGCAATATGATGAGTAAAGACAGTTAAATGATGAATCATAAAATAGATTAAATTGTAGTCATTTGAGCTATTGTTTGAAATTTATGACTGCCAGCTGGCAACAAGAGTATTTTTTAAAATATAAAGTAAATAAGTCCAATAAAATTATCCAAATAGGAAATCTGCAGCTGGAATATGAGAATTATTTCTTTTTATCCTTCATCATAAATGAATTTTTAGAGATAAACACACCAAAAAAAATCTAGGCAGGGTCACTCTAGAAGCAGTACTGTGTCTAATGAGATCCATTCTGGTAAATTTCCATCCAATAAACTCTTCATAACTGATGCTCTTCAGCTGTATTAAACTAAGCATAATCAATTGAAGTAAAAAGTAAAGAGGGATTGGGATCAGATTTAGACAGAAATTTCTGTTGCAGTTCGCCATCTGAGGTCATTAGGACTTGAAATGGGATGGTTCAAGACTTATTTCAAATTGTGGTAGCATACATGATATATACACCTTAGTTGCAGCACAATTTTTGTGTGTTCACATGAAATTTAAATATTTCTCTTTTTATAATATTTAGATGTGAAAGACCTGGCTGAGCAGAGAAGAATCTTTCTGCTTTCATGAGAGAGAAGGAAAATTAGGAATTGTGACTTTGAATCATGGAATTTAGAGATAAATATCAGTACAATTGTGGCATCTGGAAGTTTGTAATCCCTACATTTAGAGCAACAGATTTTACGTGCTATTAAATTCTTACTGATGCACTCCTCAAGACCGAAGCTTTTAATAAATATCATCACCAACCAAATATCTGCATTCTAGGTTTTGGTTTAAAATTGTTTATATGTGCTCTTTAGTAATCATGGTATTGTAACACAAACTTTGGTCAGTATTGTTCAGATGACATTGAATTAAATTAGCTTCATTTATTTATTTGTTTGTTTATTTAGTCTGTGGAATACTAGGGCTTAAAATGTAAGAACACACAGGCCCGCTTTTTGTAGTATGTTGAAAGGTAAGGAACTGGAACACCAAATAAAATACTGACAATAATTTTTAAATTATGAGTAATAGACATCTGTAATAGCCTGCTACCAATTATTTGAAAAAAATTAGTCAAAAGCCCATAGGATACCTGAATCACATTGCTGTAGGGTTTGGAAATATTTGTATGAGGTCATTAGCTGGAGATTTACTGCAAAATGAAGTTATATGATTGCTTGAGAAATGTATCATCTTTCCTCCCTTACACAGCAGTCATGATTAATATTCCTATAATAAAGCATACGTAGGAGTAGGACCTAACGAATTTATTTAATGAAAATTTTATTTGAAACAAGAGTTTTAGGGCATGAAGATAAAAAAGATTCACCAAAGTTATTTTAATGTTTAGTTTTATCTGATGGCAACAGAATAGGGAGGGAAATGCAGCAAAACCTGTCCAAACTCCTTTTCGTCTCTTTATTCCTCTCAGAATTCCTCTGGAATGAGGGTCCTAGGACCTACTACCAAATTAGATCAGTTCAAATAAGAAAAAAAAATTATGGTCACCTCCTACAAAGAAATGTGGGAGAAGATTAGAGCAGTACTTTTTCGTTTTTATGACACACATGGGAAACAAGGATTTGTTGTCTGTGAATTGCTTCAGGGGAAGAAAGACAAATTAGAGGCAGGAGGTCAGAATTGGGTTGGGGTATGACCTTTTGAGGCCCTTCAAATGTCCTTCAGTTTAAAGGACTCAGAATGCCAAAGCATTTTTTGGGATATCATTTTGTGATGCTCAATGACTGTGATCAAAATTTCAGTCATTCATCAATCAATTGTTAGAGAGCTGATATGTTCCACTTACTGATGAGATGCTATGACTGTGGCAGTACAATAACAGAAAAAAGGCTTTGACTGCAAAAGAACAGGGTGGAAGCTGAGCAGATGGTGTCTCTTCAAACAATTTCACATATAGGAGGAAGGAATGCAAAGCAAAAATATCAATATATAACAAAAGCAAAATTTATTGAAATATGTATCATGAGATGGTGTAGCCTTTGAGACATCCATGAGTATATAACTCATATTTGTAAGATCTATTATTTGTGACATCATAAGATGATGCTGTTTATAAGGATCTGTTGTAAAGGAAATATCATTACAAAATATTGCTTCTTCTTTTCACGATATTTAATTTGAGAGGCAGACAGAGAGGACAGCTGTCATCCATACAGTGGTTCACTACCACATGGCAGGGGTTGGACCATGTTAAAGTCAGGAGCCTGGATCTCAGTCCAGATCTCCCATGAGGGTGACAGGGATGCAATTACCTGAACCATCACCTGCTGCTTCCTCTTCAAACCCTAGTAGAAGTTGAAATGGGAGTGGAACCATAATTCAAACACAGGAATTCTCAAGTGTAGTGTGGACTACCTGTATTTTCTGTTTTACATTGGTGTTGAGACCCTTACTGATAAAAGTTGAGACTAAAACCTAGGTATCAATTAGAAAAATGTGTCTTTAGTTTCAAATGCTGTCTTTAGTTTCATAGAATTAGAACATCAAAAAGCATAAAATTTCAGTAGCATTCACTATCATAATTAAATCCAGCTGGTACTTTTCAAAGCATTGCTGCACAGAAGTCTTAATAGGTAAATTGACCAGCCTCCTTCTTTTCTTATTGATTACATTTCATTTTGTGACACAGTTTCATAGACTCTGGGATCCCCCAGTGCCTCTCTGTACCCTCCCCCCGTGGTGGATTCCTCCACCTTGTTGCAATATTACAGTTCAAATCCAGTCAAGATTCTTTCATTGCAGGCATATACCAAGCATAGAGTCCAGCATCTTATTGTCCAGATAAATTCAATGGTTCCTTGGGGAGACCATCTCTGGTCTGAAGGCTGAGCTGGCAGAATATCATCCTGACAAAATACAGCGGAGTGGAGCAATCCACCGTGGGGGGGGGGGGGAGGCTTGGGGAGGGGCGGGGGGAATTCCAGTGCATAAAAAAAATGTGTGTCACATAATGCAATGAAATTAATAAAAAAAAAAAGCCCAGACATAATATTAACAACAATTTACAACATTATGGAGTTAATTGACATGGTATTGAGTAACCAGTATGTTAAAAAATGCAGGTTCTTTACCACATCCTGTGACTACTTCATTGACATTTCAATTTTAGTTTATACACAACTGGCTTCTATACACCTGAAAATGGCTATAGGGTACTATTCAGTTGTCTCATTGTCTATTTTCATTCTAGTATTTAGCATTATATAAGGTTGAAGCATAATTTTTACTGAACTTGGCAGATTTTAGGATAGTCTAAACTGGGTTATAACTCTAACAAGGCATATGTCAACAGTTGAGGTACAGAACAGTTTTAGGAGGGGTGTGCAGAGAAATCTTCAATGCCTTAGTGAAGAGTAACTTATCTTTGTGTCCTACCTAGTAAGGTATATGTGAGTTCACGCTGACTGTTTCCTGTCTGGTTCTAAGCTTTCCTTCTTGTTCTCTATCTATTCTAATTTGTTGGGAGGGGGTAGGCCTCTGGAGCGACCCTGATGGTCATTGCCAGAGAGGGTGGGGATCCAAAGTTGAAGCTAAGTAAGGACCAGAGAAAGCTCCTCTCCCAAGTCCCCAAGGAAGTTTACTGTTCTTCTGTTTCTGTGGACCGCTCAGGGTTCCTGGCTGTTGTTCCGATGACCTTGGATCCTGCGAGGAAGGATTTGGGCTGCTTCCATCCCTTGTGGTAGATCCAAAAGGGGGTGGATGACCTCAGAGTTCTCGGCCTCTGAAGGCACTCCAGTTCCCCGTGGTCTCCTTGGACTTAAGCCTACTTCTACAGAGAAGTTTTGATGCTTTTTTAAAAAGTTCTATTTTATTATATTTGTCCAAGTCCAGAAAAATCAGACATCACTATCAATGAAGAAATCAGTTACAGCGTGTTTCTGTCAATATGAACATAACAAAGTGGCAAAACCCATGAGAAGGAAGATGGCATTGTTGAAGAATAATTTCAGGGAGTGCTTAAACTAAAGCAATTGGGAGCACTGGGAGACAGAATTAAAAATCAGGCAGATATTGCAAACATCACTGAAACAGCTCTGGAAAAACCTGTTGGCATCACAAACCAAGACATCACCTAGTTTTTTAATATTAAAAGAAATAATCTGGGTTATGGTTATGTTTGGGATAGCAAATGGAAATTGACAATGTGAAGAAATAATATCATTGCACTGAGATACAGTTGTCACACATTGCCATGGCTGACTATAACATTATATTTGAATTTAAAAATTTGATGGTAGAGTTGGAAAATACATTTTTTCATTCATGTGCTTGAGCATTGAAGTGATAGTAAACAAAGTTAAGAATCTTTGCTTTATGATTTAGTAATAGATTCCAAGATCCTCATGAGCAAAGACAATTAAGTATCGAGTGTGAGCATTTTGTGTATTGATTTTGTCTGAGCTAAAAAGTTCAAGAGGTACTTTCCATTCTCTTTGTCTCTGAGAGAATTCAATGCCTGATCTTGCAGTCGTTATCAATGGCTATATAATCATTTGGCTGAAATCCTACTTCCACAGGACTGTTACATATCTTCTGCATAAGAAGTAAGTTAAATTGCTGATTGTTACAGATTTAGTTCTTCTAGGACAGAAACTGACAGAAACAGAAGCTGGTGACTGGGATGGTAATTGTACTGCCACCTCTGTCATAGTAAAGATTAAATTAGCTTCAGTGGAAGGCAGAGGCCAAGAGAGCTATTTTATTTTCTCTGGCAACTGTAGTATTATATAAGTAGCCCATTGGCTAGCTCTGAGCTGTGTTTATTGCTAAGTAACATAAAATTTAGAATAAACATAATTTTCAGCTTTTATACAGTATCAATTGACAGAGTAATCAGATCTTTGCTTGAATTTCTTACTGTGGTGAAACATGGATTAAATGCATAATAAATATATCATTAATTTGTCCAAGAAACTGATTTTATTTATTTGCTTTCTTTTATCCAACTTAGTTGTCTGATTGGAAAAGAGAGGAAAAGAGAAATGATGTTGACATTATTTATGTGCTTATGAGTACATTTTTTAAAATCTTTTTGCTTAGACTGGTGTTAAGCTGGCTCATGCCACAAGTCTTGTGCTACAGCAATTTAATTTTTCATTTGAAAAGCAGTATTTCTGGATCCAGTGAATTTCTCACACCCAGACTCTACAGTGAAAGTATCTCAAGAGATTGTTGATCCTGAGTGTTGCATAGAAAAGTGAGGCCAAACAAAGGGACAGTCAGAATACCATTCAGATTCCCTGCACCTAGAGGTAAAGTTGGAAAGTCTGTTGCTAAGTACCATCTCATCATTTAGTTGAATGAGAAAAGTGTCTCACATACTCAGTAAGTGAATTGTTGGAGTGTGTCACATTTAGACTTAACTTCTTAGTACTAGATTAAGCAATTGCTGTAATACTCGCTCCTGTAGAAGAATTTGCAAAGGTAACATGTATTTGTTTCTGCTTTTAATTTGACAACAAAGTCATAAATTTTCAAGAACAAAATAAATGGAAATACTGATGAAGATGTAGAAGAGGCATCCCATACACTATTGGCGAGAACATAAGGTACTACAGCCATTATGAAAAACAAAAACAAAAACAGGATGGCCAGTCCTGAGGAGGGGACTAGAAGTGCAAATCATCATATAATGCAGCAATTCAGACTTTCAAAGAAGTTAATGTACCCTGAAGTGTCCCCCACCCCCAGCACTACTGACAGTTACTCGTAAGTAATCAACTAAAGTGTCCATCAACGGATGAGTGGATAATGAAAATGTAGTGTGTATATACACAGTAAGACATTAGATAAAAAAATTCATGAAATCCTGTCATTGCAGCAGTATGTAACAACGGGTGCATATTTTGTAAAGTGGAGTAAATCAGGCACAGACAGAAAGATACTGCATATTTACACTTCATGGAGGCTAAAAATGTATCTTTGAGAAGCAGAGAATATTAGCAGCAGTCAAGAAGGTGAAAGAGGAAGGCAATAGGATAAGGGAATAATTTTCATTACGAAGCTCAGTAGAATTACTAACAGTGAAAATATTTGATTGTCCATTTAAGAACAGCCAGCAGAAAGGATATTAAATGTTCCTAACATTAAAAAAATGACAAATGAGGGCTGGCATTGTGGGCACTGGCATTCCGATTTTGGTGCTGGTTCGAGTCCCAGTTGTTTCACTTCCCACCCCGCTGCCGGCTGCTAGAGAAAACAGTGAATGATGGGTCAAGTTCTTGGGCCCATGCACTTCCTTGGGAGATGAGGAAGAAGCTCTTGGCTCCTGACTTCAGACATTTGGGGAGTGAAAAAGGAATGGGAATATCTCTTACTCTCTCTCTTTCATTCAAACTTTCAATTAAAAAAAAGTAAATCACTAGAAAACAAAAATTCTGTTCACAGTCTTCAAAGTATTTAAAAATAGAAATGACAAATACTTGAAGTAATGGGTGTTTCAGTTACCTTGATCTGAACATGATAAATTATACGTAATACATGCCTGAAAGTATTAAAGTACTGCAGTGTTCCCCCCTTAAGCATGTACAGTTATGTGTCAGTTAACTTTAAAATGGAGAAGTCGTTCTATGGGAAAATGTACTGTTGCCTTTACAATGTTCTTTCATCGAACTAATGAAACAGTATTAAAGTCCCACTTGGTATATCCAGGCTGTTTCAAAGGGGAGAAATAATTCTATTCTTAAGGATATGACTTTAAAATTTTTTTTTCTGTTAGAGGAGTTGGAAAAGTAAAAATGGAATTGTAGAAATCAGTGAAAACACTAAATTATGAGAGTGATATGGTTTCTTTTATCAGAGTTACAATTGTTTGTTAAAGTGAATTCTTTCCAGATAAAATAATGAAAATATTATACAGTACTAGTACTGGAATTCAAGCTTAAAATTATTCAAAAGTATTATTTTCATAGCTTACAAGAGGAAGCATATAGATACAAAATTTTTATTTGGTAGAGCAGAGGAATAAGAAATACAAACAAAAATGTTTACACATATGGTAGAAGTCACTTGAATTTAAACTTCTAAATAATTGACTTCATTATACTAATTATACAAACCAACATTGTACATACAATGAGCAATTTAAAAAGAAAATTAAATTATTATCTTTAATCTTTCTCCAGAATGCATTTTCATTTGTAAAGATATTTGAAATTAAAATGACATTTTGGAAAGTGTGTTGGAGGACTTGCAGGAAGATTAATCTATTAATAGTGAACAAGGTAGAGACTGAGGAGAAGTGTAAGAAACCTAGAGAACAATTATAATTCTACTGAAGCAACCTAGGTGAGAAGGGAGACAGGACTGAAGGGAAATGAAAAGAAACGGGAAGTGCAGAATCACTGAAATGGAAAGATGACCAGTTGGATATGAGACAAGAGAAAAACATGATTGTGAAAGGTCAATGGAGCCTGAATTACAGCAACAGTTCTAGAGATGGAAAGCAAGAGCACAATGATTAGAATTGATGTATAGCTGTGAAAAGTTATTTTCTTGGTGTTTGTAATGTGTTTAACACATATAGTTACACAAAAGTTGCTAACATGTCTAAAGATAGAAATTCAAGATATATGTTATATTCCAAATCTGAGATTTTCCCCAATGTTCTCTCTTCACTGTATAAAACCAAAATTGTATACAGTAGCAGTTTAATCTGGCATATTAGGAATGTCAGCTACAAATAATATTGTTTCCTTAATTTATTTATTTTCACTCCAAAATCAAATATACAGAGAGAAGGAGAGACAGAGAGGAAGATCTTCTGTCCATTGATTCACTTCCCAAGTAGCCACAATGGCTGGAGCTGAGCCAATCCGAAGACAGAAGCCCAGAGTCTCTTCTGGGTCTCCCACATGGGTGCAGGGTCTCAAGGCTTTGGGCCGTTCTCAGTTTGCTTTTGCAGGCCACAAGCTTGGAACTGAATGGGAAGCAGGGCTGCCGTGATTAGAATTGGTGCCCATATGGGATCCTAGTGCATTCAATGGGAGGACTTTGGCCACTAGGCTACCACGCCTGGCCCAAAATAATATTATTATTAATATAACAGTGGTTGTATCACTATTTTTAAAGCATTAATAGATTTTTTTTTAAGGAGAAACATATCCAGTGAAAAAAATTAGTCACAGAGGTTGGTAAAGGACTGACATGGTTCTTAAAATTAGAGAAGAGTGCAAGAAAAATGTAGAGGGGTGAGGGAGGATGGGAGAAAGAGAGAGATCTCAATAGTATAGGGGGAACAGGAAGAATAAGAACTGAATGAAGGGTCTTTCATTTTATGACTATGAGTTCATTGATGATTTCCAAGGTATCAGTACAGAATTCATGTGTTTTAAACTTGACTAGAGCAATATTTTTTGAGTACTTAATGAAAACAAAGTAAGGCATGGAATAGTAGCTAGAAGGTTGTAGTTGAAATATGCTGTTTTTCTTCCATTCCATGTTCTCAAGGAACTTGTTTTTAAAAAGGTTTATGAAATTCTGATTACTGAGTAGAAAGGTAGCAGAGTTAAAGTCCAAAAATCCATATATGAGTGTTGTAAAGGTGTGCAGATACAGAGAGGAGTTGAGTGGAGACTGAAGAAGGAAAGACCATATAAGACTATGTAGGAAGTTATTGCATGTGTCCTTGTAGCAGGTATAGGTGGCTCCAATTGGGGTAGCAGTTGCAAATATGGTGATTACTCGTTTGAGCTAGTCTGTATTTTGAACATAGTACTGACTGCACAGAATGAATAAAATGTGAAATGTGAGAGCAAGAAGGAAACTAAAAATGCGATTTGGTAAGACTTTATTGTGGTGTTCTGTGGCAAGGGCCAGGACATTGAGACAGTGTTGGTGCAGCCCATCAACCTCATTTTCAGAGACTGGGAAAACAGATCTCACACTTAGGTGTGACTCTGTCAGATGAATGTGTGGATAGAAGGGCTGTACCATTGCTTTTGATGAATATATGGACGTTGTATTCGGACGACATTCATTTCTAAACAAAGTCATGAAAATAACTAGGTTGGATTGTGCTAAAAGGAAAGAATGTTACTTTACTACGAGTATCTCCAATTAGGAAAAATCAATGAAGTAAGAGAATATTGAGAAGAAAGTAATTGGTTATGTTTGTTTTTCAGATGTATTGTAGTTGGGAATATAGCTCTATAACACTTGTTCATATTGTCTTGATTAGCTTTATGTGATTACAAGAAAGCAATAAACACTGTGGGATTTTTATTAAAAATTTTACGTTGCTAAAAATTTTATTTGATTGGTTGACATCCCTGGAAGAATGGTGATACCATTTATGAATGTGAATAAGCCTGGGCAAGATAAAAATTTCCTTTTGATTTTGCTTTGTTTTTGGAAGGAGTAAATGAAGACTTCTTTTTGTGTAGAGTATGTTAAGGTTGGTCTTATTACTAGTTACATCGAAGTAATGATGTTGTAATGAAAATTAGACACTGGGTCTCAGCAAAGGGGAAGTTTAGGGACATATAAATTTGGTATTCATCCATATATTAATGTGATCTGGTTCACAAAGTTGAGACATTAAATAAGATGGCTTAGGAAGTGACAGTAGAAAGAGAAATTCACTCCAAACCTAATGATCTGGAAATCAGAGGAATCAACCAGAGAGAGAGAGACAGTAATCCATGACAGAGGAGGGTAAGAGAAGGTTATAATTAAAAAAAAGGAAAAGAAAATATATTTTGAAGAGAGCATGGTCAATTGTGCCACAGATTGTTAGGATATAAAACAAAATGTGTAGCGAGAAATAGATGGAGGAGAATTTTGCTTCAGGTACAGTTGGACGGAAACCAGGAAATCAGGCGAAGTTTGTTGACTTTAATGTAAGCTATTCATGCAATTCTACTTACATGTTTTCTTTAAATCAATTTCAGTATAGGTACATGATACAAAATACAGCATTTTAGGCTTGGGATTTGGCCTAGCATTATTGGTGGATGTTGGGTATTCTCTCCCATATCAGCATGCCTGAGTCTTGGTTCTGATCCGGATTCCAGCTTTCTGCTAATGTACACACTGGATCACAGCCTTCAGTGTCATAGACCTGGATTGAGTTTTCAGCTTTGTCCTGGCCCAGTCCCAACTGTTTGTCAATTTGGGGAGTTATGAGAGGATAGGAGATCTCTCAATCTATGTGTCATGTAAATAACATGTAAATAATAAAATAACTAAAAATGCAACATTTTAGATGTGTACAAAAGGTAGATGTTATAACACATTCACAAGGGAGAAATGGGTAGAATTCATGTAAAATACAATAATTTTCCTCTTTCCCTTTTTCGTATTTTATTTAATCATAATATCTTAGTTTAGTGCTTTTTGGTTTTTTTTTTAAGATTTATTTTATTTTTATTACAAAGTCAGATATACAGAGAGGAGGAGAGATAGAGAGGAAGATCTTCTGTCCGATGATTCACTCCCCAAGTGAGCGCAATGGCCGGTGCTGCACCAATCCAAAGCCGGGAGCCAGGAACTCTTCCAGGTCTCCCACACGGGAGGAGGATCCCAAAGCACTGGGCCGTCCTGCTTTCCCAGGCCCAAGCAGGGAGCTAGATGGGAAGTGGAGCTGACAGGATTAGAACCAGCGCCCATATGGGCTCCCGGGGCTTTCAAGGCCAAGACTTTAGCCGCTAGGCCATGCCGCCAAGCCCAGTTTAGTGCTTTTTGTGACTGAAGTGTAAAAAAATGGTAAAAAGTGTAAAAAAGCAGTATGTATTTATTAAATTGAAAAATTTTAAAAGAGCTTAGAACTAGGTTTCTTATATTAATCGATAGTGAAAATTAGTATCTTTATTTCTATTTCTTTGGCTTTTTAACATGTCAAAGTTGGAGCTCAAGTTGTTGTGCAGCTGATTAAGCTGAGGCCCAGAAAGATCACAGTGCCAGTTTGAGTCCTGGCAATTCTGCTTCTGACCTAGCACCTGCTAGTGCACCTGGGACATGGCAGATGATTGCTTAAATGCTGATGGAATTGTATCTTGCTTAAATCTTGATGGAATTCCTGGATCCTGACTTGAGTCAGGCCTCTTGTAGAGTGAATCAGTAGATGAAAGATTCTCTGTCGAATAAATAAATAAAAATTAATCTTTTTTTAAAAGGTGTATTTATTTTTATTACAAAGCCGGATATACAGACAGGAGGAGAGACAGAGAGGAAGATCTTCCGTCCGATGATTCACTCCCCAAGTGAGCCGCAACGGCCAGTGCTGTGCCGCTCCGAAGCCAGGAACCTGGAACCTCTTCCAGGTCTCCCACGCGGGCACAGGGTCCCGAGGCTTTGGGCCGTCCTCGACTGCTTTCCCAGGCCACAAGCAGGGAGCTGAATGGGAAGTGGAGCTGCCGGGACCAGAACCGGTGCCCATATGGGATCCAGGGGCTTTCAAGGTAAGGACTTTAGCCGCTAAGCCATGCCACTGGGCCCAATAAAAATTAATCTTACCCAATTTGCTGAAAATATAAAAAATAATGTTTCTTTTTATGTGGAAATTTTACTCAAAACTTTATTGTTTTAGCCTATAAATGTGTATTTCTGATAGAGGAAAAAATCTGATGCACAGCTGCACAGTTATTTAGTTTTCTTCTTCTCTTAAAGACTTTATAAAAATGTCATGTATATCCTAAAAAAGATTTGTGTTATTTTAAAATATTTTATGCCTTCTATACAAAACTAGGTGAAATGGTTAAGCCATTGACATCTTGCTTCTTGGGTTTGCAATGACCTTTAAACGAAATGGAAACAGACATTTTCCATTAAGAAGAAATTTCTTACTTGAAGTTAACCGTAAATATGAAGTCTGACAAGCCCAAGAGAGTCAAAGTTCTCATCTTTGAAATAAAAATGTCTTCATGTAGCTCAAGATTTAAAAAAAAAAGACTCAAAATGTTGGAAGTAAGGAGTGTGCTGGGGCGAGGCTGGCTGGCCTTGGGTTTGTGAGGTCACATCCTTTACTTCTTAGAGATTTCACGATCATCCTCCTCCATCTGAAACTTTAGCTTTGTGTGTGTGCTTCTTATAATATGCTCTTATACTTGTCACCCTGCACTGGGATCTAAATGAAAGTGTTTTCCATGGGAAAAAAAAATTAGATTGAGCTACATTTAAACATCAAAGGTTGGAAGGAAAAAAATAGTTGAATCATTCATGTTTATTCTCTTCTTTGTTCTTTCTCCTTGACCATGCTACAGATTACCTGTGAATGATAATAATACTTTTGAATCTCTTTTCCTTCTATCTCAGGGTTTGTCAGTTGCAGATGGAATAGTCTGTTTTAACAAAAAATGTTTGTTAAGTCCTTCATCCTTCCATCATTAGATTAACCTCCCAGAAGTCATCTTGGATTATTCCAACTGGAAATAATATTTCTGATTACATTTCTGTGGTATAGATAGTCTATAGAGTAATGTCTGGAGTACAGCCTTTTGCATTGTGCCCCCCTCCTTCTAAAAGGAGTACTAGTTCCAATTTGATTACAGTTTGCCAAGGATTATAGAACACTACATTTACATTGATACCTCCCAGAACATACACCAGTGGCCTGCTTATCGTGATACTATTGCTTGCGTTATATTGCATTATATATATTTTAATGCATGAAGCTGATTTCAGAAATCTTAGAAAATTAAATTAATTATAAATTTCCTCTTTTCTTACATTGTTCTTATTTGTTCCCTTATAGGTCTCCTATTACAATTCCTAGTTGTGTATTTTTCTTCCTTTCTATTTATTAACTTTCTAATCTGATCATTATCTTATATGATTCATTTGATACTTTGATAATAGAATTTTATCTTTTAAATTGTATCTTCTATTATTATTTGCCATTCTGAACCGTAAACCATGGAATCCACATGTATTACTGAATGCCTACAAGGTTTCTGGTATATACCATAAGGTTCGATAGTACAATTGAGATTAAGATGTGCACAGTGTCATTGAAGTTTCAGGCCATAGACAGAATATGTTGACATGAATATGCTGAAATCCTAGTTCTATGTGGTTGTTTTTTGAGGTGGATCACTTCAGAAGCTAATTAGAACATTAAAGCTTAGCCCTCATAGATAGGTAATGTCCCTGTCCCTATAAAAGACACCTATATGTCTGCCTCACTTCTACCACCTGAAGACATGTGAGAAGATGGACATCAATGAGCCAGAAGCTCAGTCACCAAAATCACCAAATCTGCTGGCCCTTTGCTCTTGTCACCTATTCTTCATTACTATGACAAGTAAACTTTTGTTATTTTTAAGTCAGTGTATGATACTGTGTTATGTAAGCCTGAAATGAATAAGAAACATTAACGTAACACTATAGTAAGGACAGATGCTATACACTGTGGGAATTTTATCTAAGTATACAAGACAGTTCTCAGGGTTTAAGAACTTAATCATAAACAGACACAACCTTGAGGATGATAGTAAAACAAAAAGCTCTAATTCAAAAACTGCATTTTAAATTTCATTTACTTGTTTTTGATGTCTTATGCTAATAAGTCTTATTTCTTTAGCTTGTATTTACTTATGTTGGAAAGACAGAGTAATAAGGAGAGAAAATGAAAGGACTGAAGGGAGAGTGGAAGGGGAGAGCATGTGGGAGAGGGAGAAAGTCTAGAGGAAGCAGAGGCAGCATCAGATACAGCCACTTCAACATGAGATGCAAGCATTCCAAGAAGGAATGCAACTGCAGAACTGTAATGACTACATATGACCAGCTTTCATTACCTTGGTTGTTATCAACATTTTCAGATCATTTGACTACATTTTCTAAATGCAATTTCCTATTGTTCATTTTTCATCAAGCACTTCTTTTTATTTCAAAATTAAAAGAAATTATCAACACTCTTTCTGATATTTCTTAATTTCTCTGAAGGAGGTTTTTCCCTGTATCTTAAAAATAGAATATCCATGTCACAGAATTTCCACAACATACAAAGCCTATTTAGTAACTTGGTTTTTAAAATACTTTTATAGTTTACATAGATAACTTTATAATTAACACTTTTACATACAATACTTTTATAAATACATTCCATATATTTAATATTTTATAGATATGTTTAGAATGAGAAAGCTTAATACTTTGATTATTTAATACTTTTGATCATATTATATGTAATTTTAAGATAGCATGTCCCAGCAAAAAACTCAGGAGTGTTCAGAGGCCATCCTTTTGTGTTTCAGCTATCTATGAAATAGCTGTAATCCAACTGTTCAAGGTAATTTTTAATCTTGTAAGTACTAATTTATGTTCTGTGAAGCACATATAAATGACAATTCCAAAAGTGAAGCTATAATGCAAAATGCCCTGTTACTAAATAGAAAGTCACTTGGCAGATTTAAATGAGTCATTTAACTGCATTGCACTAATACAAGGCCATTTTCTGTGGAGAAATAGAGTCAGCACCTCCATTAAGTATATTGTGTGATTTCTTTATTATAAACTTCATATTCTGCTCAAGCTCTTTAACCATCACCATATGGCTTTCATTATGTTTGTTGCCATTTGTTATGCTTAATAAGTTAAAACTTTATTACATATTGATTTCCTGCTGTGAATGCCTGAAAACCTTTGTGCTCTCAACACCATCATTGATCAAATATCAATGATTGCTTTATTCTCAGACCACAGAGCATATTAAACTGATTCTGGATTTATCTGCTACATGCTGAAGGGCTTGACCCTAATTTTTCTGTTAAAGGTTTTTTAGCTTCAGTTTTAAGAGCAATTTTTCCTCTTACAACATTGTGGTACCTGTGCTTGGGAATTCCACTTTGTCATTTATTTGGCTATAAAGAACATAAACAGTGCTTTTCAGAATTTGTAGGAAGTTTTTGGCTGCTCTCTTTGATTTAGTAAATGCCAATAAAAATGATTTAGAAATGTTTTATTTGGAAAATCAGTTGTGAACTCATCTTAAATTGTGAACAGATTAAAAAAATTTATGAAAAGCAGTGAATGCCTATTTGCTAGTCTAAATTCTATTATATGTGGTTTTAGTTTGTCCCTATTCTACGGGATAAGCAATGGCCTAAGAATGACAGGTGAATTCTCAAGACAATTTGCTGCCTGCTCCCAATTTGCTTTGTCATTGTTACTTGAATTTTGTTTTTGAGATCAAAGTCTTTTTTTTTATACTGTTTACATAGTTAATTAGGGTAAAAAGGTTCAAGGGCAATAGGAAAGTGGGTAAGACTATTATTTCCATATTGTTTCATTCGTGTTTAAAGGGGGATATTAAGGGAGAAGGCCCACCCAGTCTCCCACCCACCCCAGGTCCCGGATGTAGGACATGCTCCGAGGTTCTTGCCCAAGTGGTTTTGATGGTTCACCAGTTATGAATCGCTGCCAATCTTGCCACTCCAAGCACGATGAGGTCTTTGAAAAATCCACGATTGTCCATCACAGAGTCTCCGTTTGCCCCGTATTTCACTGCCAACATATAGCTGGGATAGTTGATTGACCTGTTTTGTCTTCTGTCTTTTCTTGGTTAGGGTTCTGAGTCCAGCATTTCGACTGGAGAAATCGCCTAAGAAACTTTGTCTGAAGTATTCTCAGGCCAGATTCTTGTATGTACTAGCAAGCACAGGGCCCAGCACAGTTCATCGCCGCGATCAGCTGGTGGTTGTAATTGCTGGGTTGGTTCTGTTTCCATCCCCGACTTCCACTGGAACCAATGGGTGTTGCAGTCCAGCCTGGTTCTGCCCAGCACATACTCAGCCCTCGCATAAATCAGTGGGAGCTGTAGCCTAGTCAGAGTGACCCACAATAACCCCCACCAGGCCCGCCCCCTACCCTGGTTTGCCAGTATGTGTAGCAGTAGTCCAGTCTGTCCCACACCCGATTCGGCTCTCGTACATGTCAATGGGTATTACAGCTTAGTTCCATCTAACCAGCTCCACTATGCATCCCACGCAGATGCCGTTGGGTTCCTTTCTGTCTAGCCACCCCAGCCCCCGTCCTAGTTTTTGTGTCCTCCCGTGGGAGCGGTAACCTAAGAGGGAGGAGCCCACTATTTCCCTCCCAGGTCTCTCTCAATCCTGGATTATGCACTCTCCAGGTAGTTCTGTGGTTTGACTTGACAGAATTAGCCCCCAGTGCCAGCTTCTGCCAGCTGATGCTGTGGCTAAGCCCAAACAACCATCACCTACTCTAATTTTGTTTGCACCAGTAGGAATAATCAGCCCAGCCTGGCTTTTCCCTGATCTAGTCCACATGAGGCATACAGGTGTTGTAGCCCTGCTTAGTCTGCTCGGCCCCCATCCCAGCTGATGCTCTCCTGTGGGAGTAGCTGTCCAGCAGGGGAACCACCCCTTATTCCCCTGCCGGCTCCGCCCCCTCCCTTCCTGGTTCTCATGTGTGCTGGTTGGGCGCTGCAGTCACATCTGGTACAGGCAACCCCACCTTGGCATTCCATATTGTGCACTGGTTTTTGTTGCGACCAAACCTGGCTCGACCCATACTGTTCTGGTGATCGGATTTGCCAGTGGATGACATGAGCTGATTCAACCTGGTCTGCTCCCAACCCATGCCAAATGCATGCCAGTGGGTAACTTTCCATGGCCTGTTCTGGGCTGTTTCCTATCATGTTTCTTGCACTTACCTGCTGGGTCTGTGTCCTGCCAGAGGAGTTACCCAGGCTCCTCCATCAGAACCCCTCCCAATGCCAGATTTTGCACATACCAGTGGGTCCAAGAGCCAGCACTACTCAGTTCACCTCCTGTCCTAGCAGGAACAGTGGCTTTTCCTGGCTGGCTTTCAACCCAAAATGGTTCTTGCTTTTGGATGTTTCAGCCCAGTCGTGGCTCTTCCATACCCACATATGGTGGGAGGGTTTGGGGAGGGGTGGGGAGAACCCAAGTATCTATGTAACTGTGTCACATAATACAATGTAATTACTGAAGTTAAATAATAAATAATTTAAAAAAAAGAAAAAAAATACAGAGCTTAAAGTTCTGCCAAAAATGTTTCATGATATCTAAAAACATGTTTCTAAACATGAAGAATATTAATATAAAATTTGTGCTTTACAATTTCAAATTCTTGTACATTAGAATTTCTGTGTATGTTTTCACACTTATATGTGTGTATTTTAAAATTTGTGTGATTTAAAAGCTTATGTTAAAATAAGGCAATTTACGTGAGAACTTACTACTTGTCAGTGCGTTAATGCACACCTCAATTTTCTTAGGGTTAAGTGATTAAAAATATAAGGATTGAATTGCATTTCATGTCAAAGCAATGTAAAGAACTAAGAAAGGTATTTTGTATTAATTTTTTTGCTATATGGATGGATAATTGATATATAAATCCCTGCCTTATTCAGAATGTACAATTTGTGTTTTAAACATTTTACTTCTTTTTATTATTATCATTTTATGATACAGTTCCATAGGCTCTGGGATTTATCTTATACCCTCCCCAATTCCGTTCTCCTTCACTGAGTTCCCCTACATCATTACTATAGTATAGTTTGTCATACACAGTCATATGTCCATAATTGTGGGCATGGACAGTGGCAAAGAGTCCAGCATCCTATTGTCAAGATATAGTAAACAGTTTCATTGGGAGTCCATCTTTGGCTGGAAGTAGAGGTGCATACTGCATTGTGTTTTCATGTCTGGATATGGTAGTCTCCATTACACAGTTACTATACATTCCCTTAAATAAAAAGCCACAATACAAAATCATCAACAGGAAGAAAAATAAGAAATTCACAATACCATGAAGTTAAATTACATGCTGCTAGATATGATAGTCTTCATTATACATTTACTCTACATCCTCTTAAATGAAAAGCAAAACAACATCAAGAACAGGAAAAAAAAAAAAGAAACTAACAACACCGTGAAGTTAAAAACATGCTACTGGATGACTATTGTGTCATTGAAGAAATGAAAAAAAAAATCAAGAATCTTCTTGAAGAAAATGATGCTACAACTGTATGATCTATAGAGTCATTGAAGGATTTAATGAGAAGAAAGTGTTTTGAAGAGGTGAAACTAACAAAAAAATTCAAAATCAATGAGCTATAGTTTCTGCTGATCTTTGTTGGTGAAATGTGCCTCCTGTAGGCAACAAATAGGTGGGTTTTGTTTTTTTAATCCAATCTACTAACCTATGAGATTTGATTGATGAGTATAAGCCATTTGCATTCAGGTTTAATATGAATGGGTGGTAATTTGGTCCTGTCATTTTAGCAACGGGTTGTTCATTGATTTAGTCTTCTGTTGTTGATATACTGGGATGTTCTTCGCATTTGCTTTGATTTTGGTGGGCGCTATTCTTTTTCTCTGTCAAGAAAACATGTGTAAGTATCTTTTGTAGGGCAGGTTTGGAAGAGGCAAATTCTTTTAACTTTTCTAAAAAGAAAAGTGGAAGAATTTAACTTCATTTTCAAAGACAAAGGAAAGTTTTGCCGGGTATGTTATCCTGGGCCGACGAGTTTTTACTTTTAGAATCTGGTGTATGTTGCTCCATTCTCTTCTGACCTATAGAGTTTTCTGTGAGAGGATGTCTCCTATGAGTTTAATTGGCATTCTTTTACATATCAGTTGATTGTTTTCATGTGCACATTTCAGGATCTTTTCCTTATGTTCAATTGAAGAGAGCTTGACTATCATGTGTCGTGGTGAAGATCGCTTTTGGTCAAGCCTGTTTTGAGTTCTGTGCCCCTCCTGCATGTTGTTTCCCTATTCTTTCTCTAGATTAGGGAAATTTTCCCTTATTATTTCGTTAAATACATTTGCAAATTCAGCATCTCTTTCTGCACCTTCTGGGACTCCCATAACTCTTAGATTTGGCCTCTTAATTGTGTCTTTCAATTCTTGAATACTTTTTTTTTTGGCCTGATCCAGCTCTGTTTCCGGCTTTTTGTTTGTTTCCCCTGCTGACAGGAAATATCTTCTAATTTTGAGATTCTTTCTTCTGCTTGCTTCATTCTATTTTGGAGACTCTCCACTGTACTTTTAATTTGCTCCATTGCATTTTTCATTTCTGATACATCAGCTTTCATTTGATTCATTTCCAGTGCGACATATTGTTTGAATCCCTTGAATGCCTGCTTTACGTGCTACTTGTTGTTGATCAGAGCTTCATAAGAAGTGTTTTGAATTCTGTATCTGCCATTTTCTCAGTGTCTTCCTCAGTGAATTCTGAAGTTGGCAAAGAGTTTTGTTCCTTTGCAGGGGTGTCTTCAGTAATATTCATTGTGACTCTGTCTCTTTTGCTCTTGGTCATTGTACTTGTGGTTATCGGATTCTTCTCCTTGGGGCAGGTTTCTAACCTGTGTCACCCACTGGTCTACAGTATGATTTCATTTATTGAAGTTGGTATATGGCTCTTTGTTTGCAGTCACTTGTGCCACTCCTTCCAGTGAGTTCCAGGTTTGGGTTCTTATGTTAGATTTCTACCGTGATTTTGTCACCTCAACTCATGGCTCACCAGTCTCCATCTCCTGTGCTACCCTTCTGAGGCTGCACTGTGTTCTGTATGACCTTTCTCCTACTTCCACTTTAGCAGTTCCCAAGATTAGGGAGAGACCAGGTGTCCTATATAGCAAGGTGGTTTGTTCTGATCTTGCCAGAACCTATTGGCCACACAAACTTATTTTGACCCATGCAAAACCATAGTTGGTTTTATGTTCCTGTGGGACCAGTGCAATGCACTGAGCTCAGTGAGTTCTTGCTGAGCTCAGCACAGGCAGAGCTCACTGAATTCCCATGCAGTCTTAAATTCTTTGCTACACTGTATGAAATGACTCCTCTTATGCCACTGCTAGAGTTTTGATTTGCTGGCCATCAAGTCTGATGGCTATCCGAACTTATCTTGGGTGGATCCTGTAGGATGCCACGTTGTTGCAGTTCACTGAGCCAGAAATGAGTTCATTCCCAGCTCAGTGCATGTGCATTCCTGCCCTATAGCCCTTGCCTCATTAAACAAAATGGTACCCGATATGGCTCCAGGATGGCAGACTGGGTTGTGAAATAAACCCTATTCCTACACTGTTCTTCTGGGATCTTCTGCTCTGTCCCTGCCCCTGGTCAAATCAAACAGACCAGCAGAATGGGGAGTTCTTGCTTTGGGTTTACCAACTGAACTCCTGGTAGATGTCCCTTTACACCTTGTTGCTGGTGAAGTTCTGAGTGCCGGTACAATTCAGATCACCACTCGCTGAATGCCACTGGGAAATTGGTCGCAGCAAAACCACACTGTTGTGTCCACATCTTTCCTGTGTCTGTCAGTCTCCAGGTACTTCTCTGATGTTTTTCTGTCCTCTCTTATTTCCTGGAATGTGCCCTTTCTAGTTCACACTGGCTAATATTTCTCTGTCTGTTTAAGTGTGTCCTTAGCTTATTCTGCCATCTGATTCTCCAAATTGTACAATTTAAAAAGCTTGACAAACATAGACACCAAAGAAGCATTTAAGTAGATATAAGATGACAGTCATCCCCAAAGTGTGCTAATGGTATTCTGTAATTGCTCCTAATCAGTCTTCCTATCTCTATGCTATCACATGATTGGTTATGATAGATTAGTTTGAACATTATGCATTTTATTTAAATAGAATGATAAAGTAGGTATTCTATTTTATGACTTCTTTTACTCAGCAAAATTCTTATGAGATGCAGATATATGTTGTGGTACTCACATTGATTATTTCTTAAAGATTTATTTATTTATTTAAAATCAGATATACAAAGAGGAGCAGAGACAGAGAGGAAGATCTTCTGTCCATTAATTCACTCCCCAATTTTCCACATGGTCAGAGCTAAGTGAATCCGAAGCCAGGAGCCAGGAGCTTCCTCTAGGTCTCTCACGCGGGTGCCAGGTCCCAAGGCTTTTGGCTGTGCTTAACTGCTCTTGCAGCACACAAATAGGGAGCTGGATGTAGAACAGGGCTGCTGGGACAAGAACTGGCGCCCACATGGGATCCTGGCATGTGGTACGCGAAGACTTTAGTCACTAGGCTAG
The DNA here is from genome assembly GCF_030435755.1 of Ochotona princeps. Classification (NCBI taxonomy): domain Eukaryota; kingdom Metazoa; phylum Chordata; class Mammalia; order Lagomorpha; family Ochotonidae; genus Ochotona; species Ochotona princeps. Next base: position 63,806,992 of record NC_080836.1, on the reverse strand, counting down.
TGCATCAGGTCCCTTACATTGATTCTTAACTGAAAAATATTCTATTTAATGAGAGAATAAAGTTACATTTTAATGTGGAGGCTTTGTAGTATTCAATTATATAAAGTAAATTAATGACATAAATTCTTATATGTTTTTATATAGGAAAACATTATCTCGTTGTGTCTTTTTAACTGCTATATTCTTAGCATGTAAATGGGAATCAGAATTGAGAATATTAGTGTTGGTCTGGAGTTTTCTGTTTGGATGATTCCTTACAAAATGCTTGGCTTTATATTATATACAGGAAGACATGCTTAGGAAGAAAAATCTGCAATTGCTGTTTGTAATATACTGTGTAAGTCTGTTGCCTCTGTAAACTGCTTCAATGTTTTGTTTATTTATTTGCTGCTTTCTCTTTGTTTCTGAAGAATCTGTTACTTTTGCAGTGTCAGTTACTCTACTGACTACTTGTGGTTGTTCAAATTAACTGGAACCATGTAAGTTCACGCTGAGCATTTCTTGCCTTCTGCCACTGAGGTCTAATTTTTAATCAAAACGTCTGGAGGAATGAACATACCCAGATTCATAATGGTGCAGCTTTTAGTTAAATCTCAAACACTGTCAGCAATCATGGAACTAATAGTGGTATGGAAAAATAAATAAATAAAATATTAAATTTATGTTAGTGGGCATTTTCTAAAATTACTGTTAAGGCTCTATATTACATGGTTGACATATAAGTATGTTAAATGAAGTAGAAGTAATCTTCAAAATTGGCATGTCAAAACTTTTCAATTTATCTCTTATTTATTGTGAAGCAAAATATGCATGTACGTATAGATACATATACACATATAGACATATAAATGAAAGTTACTTGGAAATCTCCCTGAGAGATGGCAGATAAAATTTTATGTGGTTGTTGTCATTTTTGCTAGCTCACATCTATCTCATCTCAGGTGTTCTAGCAGAATTCTAGGTTTAGGGAATTGATAGTATTTCACATATTAAAGATGAAGAAACCTTAGGAACTCAGAAGTTTTTACTGTTACTTTTATTGCTTTTAGATCAACAGGAGTATAAGAAGTTACATGTCGTTAGTTAATCTTTAGTAATTAAATCTATGTGAGTAAAACCAATTGTAAAGGATTTTTTTTTATCTCAGGCTATGAGCCTTTGTTCTGCAATAACTGCAGCCATTTAAAGTAAATTGCCCATTAAAGTAGCACTCCAGCTTTTGACAAATTGCATCAAACCGTTTTCTTCCTCTGGGGACAGACACAAAACCTGAGAACAGCGTTTTTGTTTTTTTTTTTTTTTTCTGCTTTACATATAGGTTTCCTGAACCAGTGGGCTAAAATGCTTTTAGATGCTCTATAAGACACCCAAAGTGGTTATATATGGTTCAGTAGAGCCCAAGTGAATATATTGACTCCAACTGCTTATCTTGAGTGATGGCAAATAATTGGTCATGCTCTTACATCATTTATCATTTCAAAAACTGTTTTCACTTTTAAACCATGTTATATAAAAATACTATAATAGAAATGATGAAGGCCATGAATCCTGTTTTTGGTTAAAAATGATTGAAGCATGTGAAAATAATTCAAATATCTGACAATACCAACTCAAAGGATTGCTGTCATTATCAGTTTCTATCTTGATTTTAAGTTGCTAATGATAAATGGCTAAGAAAAATCAATTTTAATGAAAATATGCCAAAATTAAATTACGTTTACTCAGTGATTCAAAGATAGCTACACCACCGTAGTCTAAATTTAATGGAATAAAATATTTTATTATTTTTGAAGCAGATGGCATTAGAGATGTGAAAACAACATTGTAATTATTAGTAGAAGAAAAATAGCTATAAACCACCAGTATGCACAAGATCTTTAGCTGGGAGCAGGCCTGTAGGGGAGCTTAGGGGACTCCCCTGCTGAGAACTGTGGTACCCCTGGAAAGCACAAGATCCAGGGTTCAGAGTGGGCCTAGTAGGGAAACTGTGGCCACTACTCTCCTGGCCTGCAACTCCCATCTGGTGAGTATGAAAGCCAAGACTGGGGGCAAGCCAGGCTGGACAAAGTGGCAACACTTGTTGGTATATGTGTAGGATGGGTCATGAGGAAGGGTGGACTGAGCTAAACCTCGGTATCCATAGGTGTATATGAGAGCCAGATGGGATGTGGGATGGACTGGGCTAATCTGTTGCACATACCGGCACAGGCAGGAACCAGGGCTGGGAGTGGGCCTGGTAGTGGTTATTGTGGGTTTCCCAGACTGGCCTGTAGCTTCTGTTGGTGTGTGTAAAGGCTGGCTTATGGGGTTTGTGGTGGGTGGGTTGAGCTATGCTACAGCACCTGTCAGTTTGCATAAGACATGGAGACATGGGGACAGAGATGAGCAGGCAACTGCAATTACCAGTGTGTGCATAGGCTGATGTGGGTGACAGACTGACCTAAACTCTGTACTAGCTAGCAAACAAAGGAATCAGGTCTGGGGTCAACCCCAGGCAAAGTTACTTGGGGAACCCCCAACTGGACTTCTGAACTCAGAACTCTGGCTACAGGGAAAATCATGGGATTTGTGGTCTGACCTTGGCATGCATGCATTGGAACTGTGATTCTTCTGTTGCTGATGTCTGTGCATTGAATAGCATGCCCAGGTACATATTGGGGGTATGATACACAGCCAATTTTGGTCCATAGAGGAATTTGAGCATCATATCAGAGGATAAATGCAGAACAGACTGGACGACTCTCTTGGGAAAGTTTTCGCCACAAGTGTCTTGTTGAGTGGATGTACTAGCATGGACTTTTTCAAATTTTTGTAGGCCTGTAGCAGTGAAACCAAGATGATCTAAAAACTATCAAGATCAATTAAACAATACTTTTGGAGCATCCATCTCCATATCGGAGTTTCTAAGATGACATCAAGTGGGCATCCTCCATCTCTGGGTACTGATGTAGTTTGGCAGCTGGGAATAATACTTCCCCTTCCCTCTACTCCTGATATAGGACAAAAAGGAAAAAAATTGAAAGCCTTTGTCCCACCCACCATCCCCCATGCCTTGACCCTCCCCATCAGTGGTCCTTATGGGTATACTCCCTCCTTAACTGTGTAAACATAAAAAAAAAATAGTAAATAGACGAATGCAAAAATTTATGAGTCCCACACTACATAAGGAATAAGCCTGTTTCTTGAACAAAAATATGCACTTTATATTTGATTACTTATATGTTGTGGTTATGTGATTATGTGATTTACTTGCAATAAGATGCATCACACTAACAAATATGAAGAGTCCAAAATTATAGAAAAGGCAATGAATATTTGCTTCGATGCTTTGGTTTTAGAAGTAATTTTATTCTCGCTAGCATTTGCAGAGGGCATAAGATTAATTATTTCATACTGGATCAATACGGTTCTGAGTAGAGTCACTTTGACTTTCATAACTTTGACAATTTTGAAGAAAACAAGCTTGTTACTTTTGAGATATGTTAAATTTGGGTTTGTCTGGTGCTTCCTACTGATTAGTTTCTAGTTATGCACACTTGGAAGCAATATTGCAGAAGTGAAGTTATATTTCTGCCGGGAAGCACACGATTTTGACTCGTCTCATTTTTTGTATTAACTTTGATTATATAGTCAAGGTCATGTATATCAGCATCTCTACTCTGGAAGTATTCTTAGAGCAGTTGTTCTCAACTTTTGCTCTACATGTTATGCGTCTGAGGGAACTTTTAAAATTGTGATCATCTGGGGCTGGTGTTGAGGAGTAAATTATCCCATATAGGTTCCAGTTTGAGTCCTAGCTGCTCCACTCCTGATTCAGATCCCTACTGATGCACCTGGGAAGGCAATGAAAGATGGCGCAAGCTTGGGTCTCTACATCTACACGGGAGACCAGGATAGGCTCCTGCCAGACCACCCCTGGCTTTGGCCTGGTCCAACCCTGACATTTATAGCTATTGTGGGAATGAACTAAGGGATGGAAGATATTCCCATTCTCTCAACTCTGCCTTTCAAATGAAGTAAGATAAATCAGATAATATGTAATAAAATAGAAGTGATTATATTGATTTATTCCCAGAGATTCTGTTCAAGTGATTGTGGGTTTTGATGTGGATATAGACTGTTTTCAAAATCTTCTCAGGTGATTCTAATGTGCAGCTCAAGCTGATAGTTTGAGAACCACTGTTTTAAACCAAATAATATCAAAATTCAGTTTCAAGCATATACCTCCATTTCATGTATGTCAATTGAGTCTTCTAATAGAAGTGAGGTTTAACAGGACTCCTGATCCTTGACTAAACTACATGGTTTCTGAGTTTTACTTTCCAAGGGGTACAGGCATTTCTAGGAAATGAGTTACTTTACATCAGTTAACTCAGGAGATTCATCAGTTTAACAGCTCTTTTTGCCCCACTGATACAAACTGAAGACTGCAAGTATCTTGTAGCTTTTTTGAACTCTCTTCCTCTTAGGTTCACACTGCCACTTTGACTTTCTAAGGATCAGCACTCCCTGCAACAGAAACATGAAAAAGTCAATTAGATAAAGGTACTTACTTTTCCCCTACAGGCTTTAATAGAGATTTACCACATTCCTTTTCCATTTTTCCTGGGATTTGTGGCAGATTTTGTTGTGGTCAGGTTTAAGTCAAAGATGCCCAATCTTATATATGTTGCAGAATTAGCTACTATCCTTATTAAAGCAATGTACAGTTACAGCAACTACACAGAAAGAGTTCTCAAGCACTGTCCCACTACATCTGAGGACTACAACTGAGCAGTACAGGATGTGTGGGGCTTTTGAGGCACCATGGCAAAGTCCGTGCATGTGGCTGCCTTGTGAAGTATGCTCTAATATCATCAGCAGTGACATGCTCTTTACAGAAAGTTTCTGAAGTCTGTTGAATTTGATGAACTTTCTGTTAGCTCTGCTATTTCTCATTTTGCACTTTTTGCAGCTGCTAATGTGGGAAACATTGAAATCAGCAAGTTTCTGACTGTAAGCTAAAAGAGGATTTTGAATATTTTTCCATCCACTTAGCAAAATTTTCTGTGACAATTGACTGTTATTTGGGATGCTATACTAGGAGTAAGATGTACAAGCAATGTTCAAACAATCTGCATGCACATCCTGTGTGTGTGTGTGTGTGTGTGTGTGTAATTTGTACGTGTTTTTTTCTTTGTTGTAGAAGAGTATAATCGTTACATGTGTCTCCATGTGTATTTCTCTGCTGAAAACAGCATATAAAAGTGTTTTCCAAAATGTTTGTGGAATTTTCTTGAGTTATAATTCTCCTTTATTCCTCACTTGAGTATATCTTCAGAGAACTAGCATATCAAAGGGGTAGATACAAATATATACAGGGACTCTATCATTAGATCATTGCATTAAATTTTTGACACTCGTTATAAGTAGTTTTCTCCTGAAAAAATTAATTAAAATTATTAATCATATCTCTTTTTTACCCATTAAATAAAAATTTAAAAGATAGCAATCAATAAATAGAGATAAAAGGTTCCAAGGAATAAATGAAAGGAAGTAATAAAAAAAGCTTACTAAGCTGATGTGCCTTCTACCCACAGCAGGTGATAAAATATTAACAGATTTGCCTTGTGCAGTGTCTCTGGAGAGCCATCTTGCTGATGTACTGGAGTGTGATTGACAACATGAAGACCTTGCTGGAAGCTACACAAGTCTATTTCTAATATTACTCTCAATTGAATGGACTTTTCTGCCTAAGTGGGACTAGAAATAACATACCACTGAGTGATTGGCTTTTAAGAAATGAAACATTCTCCCTAGTTCAAGCTTAAGTTACTCAAAATGAGACATGTGGCATCCAGAAAAAGAAAAACAGAACAGAATTCTAGCTGAGGACATGTGAAATAATTCTGGAGGAATTACGCTATTACTGGAAGAAATTTCACCGGAGGGAAATGATTTCTGTATCAGAATACACAGTCAGTTTTATTTCCTGACACAGTTGGTGTACCTGACACTGTAAGTGATTTACGTGCATTTTTGTTAAATGTCACAAAGCTTCTCTGGCACAAATACTGGTATTTTTGTTTTTCTTGAAATGAGGAACTGAAATTCAGAAACATTAAGGAACTTTCCTAAGATCATAGTAGATAAGCAACTAACTGGAGTTGGAATCCAGATCGACCAAACTCCAAACTGCATGATGACTTGAGATTTGCTGAGTTTGGTGACTCTCAAAGCACTATTGACAGTCACCATTGTGATTACCATGGAGTAGCTGGTGGAATCAGCTCTGGGTTGAGCCTCCTCTGGATTCTTCTCCCCAACCCCCAGCCACAAAGCAGCAGTGAGATTTTGTCTAGCCTGGGGTGCACAGTGGCCTGTGCAACTGGGACACATTGTAGAAATATTAAGCCCTCCTCCTTGATGAAAGTTTCTGGCCATCTCAAGGTTGTCAGAATGCTCTGCTGCCTTTCCACTCTAGCGGTCCCTGAGCCATTTCCTCAAAATGCTGTGACCCATGTGAGCAAGGAGTAGTAGGCCCAAACCAAGAAGCTGTTTGATGAGTTTCAGATCCTAGAGTGCAGAGCCAGGAAGACAGAACTGGCAATCTGAGTAGCTACTCACAGGTTACCTCTAGATCCATGGTTGTTTCCAGCCCTGGCCTGATGCTGTAAAATCGGACTTTGCAGAAAGTCAGGGCCAGTTCTGGTTCAGTGCCAAACTCAGGGAGGGTGAGTCACAATGTTTCGCCATTTCTAGAAAGACTTCTCTAACTTATAAAGGCGGAGCCTAAACACTTTCATCCAGATATCCTTGCAGCTGGCCTACTACAGGATGTACAGGCAGGCATGTGCCACCCACAGAAGTGTCTCATTACACTCGTTTTGCTTGAGCCACCCTGACACCTTCCGTTAGTCCTCTCTGAATTCAGCTGGCCTTAGGCAAGGCCATGAATGACTCCAGTGTGATAAAACATGAGAAAGTTAAGCTGCTGTGAAAGGCTGCAGGCACAGGTGCACCTAGCCCATGTAAAAGTGTGTCCTCCTGAGGCAGGCCTTTGAGTGGCATTTGCTAGGCTGGAAGCAGCAGGCCATAGAGGATCTTGGGAATAGGAGAGACATCTTGGTGGACATCTACTTGTTCATTAATGTGCACTTCAACTTCTCCACCAGCTAGGTCCCCTGCCAAGGCAGACTGTGCCATGTTATTTGGGCCTATGGTTTCAGATGGCTACAGATTCTGTTGCAACACCATGAAGACTCACATCAACTTCTGCATATCACTCCGCAACAGCTTTGCAGAGAGCAATGCAGCTGACAGCCCACACTACCTACAGAAGGCACTGCTAGACATACACTTCCTGCTGTAGCAGCACCCTCAGGTCTAGCTAAATCTTTAAATTCCTTTTTGAAGTGTTTATTTAATTTTTTCATTTGCCTTGATATAGTTATAAATTCTCATGGTGGGCCCGGCTCAGTGGCTAAATGCTCGCCTTTCAAGTGCCAGCATTCCATATGGGTGCCGGTTCCTGTCCTGGCTGCTCCACCTCCCATCCAGCTTCCGGTTTGTGGCCTGGGAAGGCAGTGGAGGATGACCCAAAGTTTTGGGATTCTGAACCTGTGTGGGAGACCCAGAAGAAGCTCCTGGTTGCTGTCTTCAGATTAGCTCAGTCCTACTATCAGTACGGGCACCAAGAACTACAACCCAACTGCCAAAGAGATCACGGGGAACTGGAGTGCCTTCAGAGGCCGAGAACTCTGAGGTCATCCACTCCCTTTTGGATCTACCCACAAGGGATGGAAGCAGCCCAAATCCTTCCTCACAGGATCCAAGGTCATCGGAACAACAGCCAGGAACCCTGAGCGGTCCACAGAAACAGAACAGTAAACTTCCTTTGGGACTTGGGAGAGGAGCTTTCTCTGGTCCTTACTTAGTTCCAACTTTGGATCCCCACCCTCTCTGGCAATGACCATGAGGGTTGCTCCGGAGTCCCCCCCCCCCAACACACACACACACACACACACACACACACACACACACACATTAGAATAGACAGGCAGAGAACAACAAGGAAAGCTTAGAACCAGACAAGAAATGGTCAGCGTGGACTCGCTTTACTAGGTAGGGCGCAAAGAATAATTTACTAGGTAGGACATAAAGAATAATTTACTAGGTAGGACACAAAGAATAATTACTCCTCACTAAGGTATTGAAGATTTCTCTACACACCCCTCCTAAAACTGTTCTGCACCTTAATTGTTGACATATGCCTTGTTAGAGTTATAAGCCAGTCTAGACTATCCTAAAATCTGCCAAATTCAGCAAAATTATGCTTCAACACTATAAACTGCTAAATACTAGAATGAAAATAGACACGAGACAGCTGAATAGTACCCTATAGCCATTTTAAGGTGTATAGCAGCCAGTTACATGTATAAACTAAAATTGGAATGTCAATAAAGTAGTCACAGGATGTGGTTAAGAACTTGCATTTTTTTTAACATATTGGTTACTCAATACTATGTCAATTAATTCCATAATGTTATAAATTGTTGCTGATGTTATGTCAGCTTTTAATTGATCAGGATGATACTCTGCCAGCTCTACCTTCAGACCAGAGATGGGCTCCCCAAGAAACTGTTGAACTTATCTGGACAATAAGATGCTGGACTCTATGCTTGTTTTATGCCTACAATGACAGAATCTCAACTGAACTTGAACTGTGGTAATGCAACAAGGTGGAGGAATCCACCATGGGGGAAGGGTTTGGGGAGGGGTTGGGGGATTCCCAGAGCCTATGAAACTGTGTCACATAATGCGATGCAATAAATAATATATATATATGTATATTAAAAAAAAAACAGACTAGCTCAGTCCCAGTCATTGTGGCTACTTGAGGAATGAGCCAGTGGAAAGAAGATCTTTCTGTCTTGCCTTCTGTCTGTAAATCTGCTTATCCAATGAAAATAAATATTTAACAATAAACAAATAATTAATTTTCATGGTGTTTGAGTATACCTATTTTTATATTTTATAGATCATAACTACGTCATAGCTAATTTTTATACGTTTAGTTTAATTTTTTAATGAAAATGAAATTTATACATGTTCATGGGGGATCATATGACATATCTATTCATACATGAGGTCCAATAAGATAAGTATATCTACCTTCATAAATACTTGTACACGTTCTGTGCTTGTCTAATTTACTTAACATAAAGGCCTTCAGTTCCACGCATATTGTTTCAAATGACAAGATTTCTTTCTCTTTATACATTAAATGGATTCTGCTTTTCTTTATCTGTTTTTTTTAAAGATTTATTTATTTTTATTACAAAGTCAGATATACAGAGAGGAGGAGAGACAGAGAGGAAGATCTTTTGTCCGATGATTCACTCCCCAAGTGAGCCGCAACAGCCGGTGCTGCACCGATCTGAAGCCGGGAACCTGGAACCTCTTCCGGGTGTCCCACACGGGTGCAGGATCCCAAAGACTTGGGCTGTCCTCGACTGCTTTCCCAGGCCACAAGCAGGGAGCTGGATGGGAAGTGGAGCTGCTGGGATTAGAACCGGCGTCCATATGGGATCCCGGTGCGTTCAAGGCGAGGACTTTAGCCACTAGGCCACGCCGCTGGGCCCTTATTTATCTGTTTATCAGTTGATGAGCATTTGGGTTGTTTCCATTCTAAGAATTATCAACAGTTCCACAATGAATATTGGAGCACAAATGTCTCTGGCAGATGATATGCCAGGCAGTGATAATGTTGAATCACATGGTGGTTCTATTTTGTAAATTTCTAATAGAATCTCTATATTTTTAAAAACAATATCTATACATTCTTACCAACTTTGTTCATAAATTTCCTTTTATTCAACACTTTACTAGTTTTTTTAGCATTAATTTTTTCATAATAGTCAATTGTCCAGAGTCAGGTGATAATCTCATTGTAACTTTAATTTGCACTTTCTTGGTAATTAATGGTGTTGAACATATTTTCATCTGCCTGCTTTAAAGTCAATCCTTTTCTTTGTTCTCTTTTTTGGGGAGGGGGCACATGTGGGTTATTTGAATACATTTCCTATGTATTCTGGTGATTAGCTTTTGTTAGATGTATGGCTTGTGAATGTTTTTCCAATTCTCTAAATTGTATCTTTATTATGTGTATTATCGTTTTTGTTGTTGTTTTACAGATGTCATGAGGGTGACAGGGGCTGAAGTATTTGGACCATCTTCCACTGCTTGAAGAGGTACATAAGCAGGGAGCCAGATCAGAATCAAATTGGTTCATACTCAAACCACCATTCCAAAACGGGATGCCAATGTTATAGGCCAATGCTTAAAGCCCTTGTGACACAATGCCAGTTCTGGTAGGTGAGTTACTATTCCCATTTTTTGATACTTATTTTCTACCTCTATTGTAGTTTATTTATCTTGTCTATAAGTGATTTTCTCTATGAAGATAACTGGTTTATTATTTTTGCTAAGAACATTATTGATTTTTGCTTTATGTTTATCATGAGGCTTATAAAAGCATATTTTCATTGATAGCAGTGCTTAGAAATGAAAGAAACTTCACACTGATTATAAATGTCGGAAAAGAAAACCCAAACATGTAAGAAATAGAAATAACAATTCTTTGGTTTTACTCCAGTCCTCTCAACATTTTGAATTTCTCATGTATTATTTAAAATTTTCTCTATTGATTATATCATCACATATGACTCTATTGTGTTTAGATTATCTTTCCCTTTAGTCTCTATACATATACAGTAGAACACAGCATGCTTTTTCTATCAGAGTATTTTGAATGAGTCTGAATGGACACTCATACCAGACAAAGTTATATATTGTGATTTTTTGTTCTCAATTATCTCTTTCATTCAGTCTTGAGAGCTCCCATTCATGTTTCTTGTAAGACAGTTCTGCTGGCAATAATTCTCTCCATTTTTGTTTTGGGTTGTCTTTTAACTCTCCTATATATCTTATGTTTGCTTTGCTGCAATTACTGCTGCAGCCCAGGATAGATTTTTAGCTAATCTTTTCTATTATTGTTATCATCTCTAATATTTTAAAATTTATTTGGTATATTTTAGTCTATATTAAGGTTTTAAGTCATTTTTTGTATATTCTATTGAACTATTCCCAAATGACCTTAAAATGGCTTCCTTGAAATTGTCATTCAAATATTCGACGATGTCAGATTCCGGAGTTCATAGTTCCATGAAATATCTGATACATGTTGGTATGTGCCATTTATTATGCATTGAACAGTTAATTATATTTTTTTAATTTAATGATTCTTCTGAGGGTCTACTTATTTCTTCTAAGCCTGGGAACTTTTCTGCCACTGTGGCACAAGATGGCACGAATCAGGGCTGGCTGCAAGTGTGTTGCCAGCGCTCTGCCTCTGCCGCATTCCTGTGCTGTGTTCAGATTTGTCCCAAATATGCAGTTGGTGTATCACTAAGTGAACTGGGGAGGCATGGAAAAAGTGACTCTCCACCCTACGAGCCTCTCCCTGATGCCAGGATAACCCAGTTGCCCAGCACAAGCAGCCAAGTTCTGAACGCTGAGAAGGCCCTGAATTTTCCCACATGGCTCAACCTGCACTGACCTGTGTCTTGCTCTCCTGTCTGGAGAGGTTTGGAGTAGTCTCATAGGTGCCTTGCTAAGGAAAGGAAAATACTCAGTTTGTACTTTTTGGGCATGTGCCAGGGTTTATGGGGTTCTGTTGGACACTGGCTTGTGTTGTGGCTGCCTTGGTACTGTATTTCATGTCTGAAGTACAGGCTTAATTCACAGTGCATCTCCAGTGCTGGAGGAAAGTTATTTTTCTCCAGGCTGTGTGATTTGGAGTTTGGGGAGGCATGACAGAAGCAATTACTTCGTTCACCGTTTCTTCAATGTGTCTATACTTACTGTCCCACTAAAATTTGTCACTGTGATCTCATACGTGGCTTCTAGAGCTCTTGGGAAGCTATCTTCACTTGGGAATAGCTGTTCAAATTGGCATCTTTCTGAGGACATGATTATCTGAGTGTCATAATCAACCAGGCACAGTACATTACTTCTTGCAGAAGTTCAATTTTTTTTTACAATCAATCACTAATCCTCATAAAATTGATTTTTACTATTTTTTACTGTTTGTAAGAAGTCATTTCAAATTCTAATTTAATTGAATATTTATGTATCACATTAGTATTTGTGTATTAGAGGCAGCATGCTTGTTTAAATATTTTGTGGGTTTTTTAATTGTATAACAGTTTTTAAAATGTCATAAAGATACAAATTTAAATATTTGGAATCAATACTCTTTTAAGGTGAAACCTAGAATTATCACTACAATTGTGAAAAGTATATTAATGTTAATAACCATAGAACTTGCATATTGGCTGTACTCACCTGTTACAAACATACTTTATCTGCTTCCTGTAACTTGTAGTGATGAAAGTCACAAGTGCTGCAGAGAATGTTCTGTGAATTGAATGACTGAACTTAATGTATGTGCTTACATTCATATTGCTCTATCATTGACATTATAAATAGTAGCTTGAATATATAACCCTGTATCCACCACAGTAGCTTAAACACATACTAATATTTTATTTTATAATTATTTTTTCCATAATAAAATTAAATTTTTTATTATTATTAATTACATTGCATTATGTGACACAGTTTCATAGGCTCTGGGACTCCCCCCACCCCTCCCCGTACCCTCCCCCCCCATGGTGGATTCCTCCACCTTGTTGCATTACCACAGTTCAAGTTCAGTTGAGATTCTGTCATTGTAGGCATAAAACAAGCATAGAGTCCAGCATCTTATTGTCCAGATAAGTTCAACGGTTTCTTGGGGAGACCATCTCTGGTCTGAAGGTAGTATCATCCTGATCAATTAAAAGCCCTGACATAGCATCAGCAACAATTTATGGCGTTATGGAATTAATTGACATAGTATTGAGTAACCAATATGTTAAAAAAAATGCAAGTTCTTAACCACATCCTGTGACTACTTTATTGACATTCCAATTTTAGTTTATACATGTAACTGGCTTCTATACACCTTAAAATGGCTATAGGGTACTATTCAGCTGTCTCGTGTCCATTTTCATTATAACATTTAGCATTTTACAGCGTTGAAGCATAATTTTGCTGAACCTGGCTTTTTTCGGGTAGTCTAGACTGGCTTATAACTCTAACAAGACATATGTCAACAATTGAGGTGCAGAACAGTTTTAGGAGGGGTGTGTAGAGAAATCTTCAATACCTTAGTGAGGAGTAACTAATCTTTGTGTCCCACCCAGTAAGGTATAAATGAATCCATGCTGACCGTTTCCTGTCTGATTCTAAGCTTTTCTTGTTGTTCTCTGTCTATTCTAGATTGTTTGTTTGTTTGTTTTGAGGGGTTTCTGGAGTGATCCTGATGGTCATTGCCAGAGAGGGTGGAGATCCAAAGTTGGAACCAAGCGAGGACCAGAGAAAGCTCCTCTCCCTAGTCCCGAAGGAAGCTTACTGTTCTTCTGTTTCTGGGGACTGCTCAGGGCTCTTGGCTGTTATAATCCTTAAAACTTGTTTTCTTTGCTCTTCTGAGTTCTTTTGTTACACATTTGAGGACAAAATTCAGTTATTGTCATGCACTTAAAAGATTGAGAAGAACAAAACAAAGCTCTTCCCACCTTTTAATTTTCTAAATGCTTACCGAACAAAGAACAGGTACAACATTGCTAATACACTTCTAAATATTTCTTTTTTATATGTATGGTTTTATGTTGCATGACTTTTTTCCTGTATTATACTATCTGTCCATGAAGAAATTAGATACATGCCTCATTGGCTGAATATATATTTTATATTCATCTTCCTGGAATTCAGTTCTTAGCCATTTTTAATATAATTTTAAATGTATAATTACTTGATATGATCAAAAATCACTGTCAATTAAATTGTCAATATTATGGAAGAAATTTAGTATGATATAATGTTTAACAAATGTTATGCAACATTGCAAAGGAAAGAGCACACTGTGTTCTGAATTGGTGCAGCTTTCGATAATAGTTTCATTGAGAGTCAATAAAAATGGAAGTATCTTTCCAAAGTTTGCAAAAGTAATTTATATAGAGCTCTCTAAGCTCTTAGGAGTGAGAGAAAATTAGACAAAAATCTGCTGGAAACAAGGCTGATGAACATACTATGATACCTGCATTTAAAAAAATAAAAACACATTTAATGAACTCAATGGGGAAAAATTTTTTAAACCAGAATTTCATTTTCACTTCTATATCAGTTTTAATAATAATTTTGACATATGTTAGCAAATTATAACATGATAGAATTTTCTCTTGACAACCTGAAATTATTAGTTCTGTTCCTGCAAAAATATTTTCTACAATGTCTCTATAAAGCTTCCTAATTTTACAAATATTATCTACTTGAAGAAAGAGAGAGAGGGACAGAGACAGTGAGTGAACAGTCCTATCATTAGTTTATCCCCAAATAGTTGGGTCAGTTGAGTCACAGGAATTCGTTCACTTGAGCCATCAGTACTTCCTCCCAGGATCTATAATAGCAAGAAACTGGAATCAATGGCCACATTGAACTGAGGCACTGTAAGGTGGGTTGGGAAGCCTTAAACACCTGGCTGAATGCTTATTTCCAATTTTGTAATTAAAAAGAAATATTTTTAATGATACAGACTTATAACAATAAGTTTATCTCCTCTCCTCTCCCTCTTGCCCTGCAATCCCATCTCACTAGTTGTCTCTACGTTCACCGTTACAATTTTAACTTTCTGATATTGAGATGTACCATTACATGGCAAATATAGGAAAAGGTAGAAAGCATAGTATCATAATGTAAATATGTAAGTATCAACAGGAATCCTACTGTTAATTGGAAGTAAAGTTGCATGTTGTATATATTGATTACCTCCCAGTGTGATAATCTTCCTTGTGTCACACGCACACACACACACACACACACGTATATATATCTATCCGTGAACATATGATATTTATCCCTTTGGGCCTGACTTGTTCACTAAGCATTAATGATTACCAGTTGGGACCACTCATTCTTTTTTATGGCTGAATAGCACTCCATGGTGTAAATGTAGAAGTTTCTTTATCCATTCATCTGTTGATGGGCATTTGGGTTGGTTCCATGTCTTAACTATTGTGAACTGTACTGCTATGGATATGTGGTTGAAACTCTCTCAAATGCAAATTTCATTTCATTTGATTATATTCCCAGGAGTGGGATAAGATACAGAAATCTGTTGTTTTCTCCATTCTTTTGGTTATCTCCTCATTTTATTGATCTTTGTTTTTGCAGTACAGAAGCTTTTGTAGCTTGATGTGATGCCATTTGTTTATTCTTGCCTTGTTTGTGCTTCTGCTGTCTTTTCTAAGAAGTCTTTGCATACACTTATGTCTTCTTGAGTATGCCTGGTTTATTTCTCTAGGGATGTGATTTTGTCAGGTCATAGGTTTAGGTCCTTGATACATTTACAATGGATTTTTGTATAATGTAAAAGGCATGGTTCTAATTTCTTAATTCTGCAAGCATAGAGCAAAATATGCATAAATACTTTGGAATAAACCTAAAAGGATATAAGGGATCTTTGCAATGAAAACTAAAAAACATTAAAGAAAGAAATAGAAAGGTAACTCTGCCTTTGAAATAAAAATACATCTTCCAAGAATAAATGAAAAAATGACCAGAAGAAGATATCAAAAATGGAGAAATCTGCCATGATCCTGGATCAAAATTTAAATGACATTCTTATCATGGCTAGAATAAAATAGCACTAAAATTCTTATGGAAACACAGGAGACTTTGAATAGCTAAAGAAATCTTAAATACTAAAACCAAAGCTGGAGGAATCACAAAAGCAGACTTCAGGATGCACTGCAGGGTAGTGGTAATCAAAACAGCCTGGTTCTGGCACAAAAACAGAGATGGTCAATAGAACAGGATAGAAATCTCAGAAATGAACTCACACATCTAGAGCCAACTAACTTTTTGGCAAGCAAACTGAAACAAACCCAAAGGGAAAAGATAGTCTCTTACATAAATGGTGCTGAAGAATTCAAGTTTGCTGATTTTTAAAAGATTGTTAAATATTTTTTTGGTGAAATTTTAGCTTCATACTGAAATTGTTTAGAAAGTACAGAATTCTACCACTTGATTGATTATTACAGCTGTTTTAATAATTCACCCTAATTTCCACCTTGTTTTTACTATTCACATTCTGTCCCTTGGCAAATAGTTATCTCTTTAAAATATATCAGCTCTGTTCATTTCCATTATTCATCATACTGATCATTTCTGTCATTTTCATTAACAAGAAGAATGAAGTTAGGAATCTCACCTTTTCTGCTCTAAAGCGTGATACACAATACGTGGAACATGGCAGGCATTAAATAAATATTTATTTGCAAAATAAATAAAAATAAATGATCAATAGAAGAAACATTATTAAATATTAGTTGAATCTGCTCATCCTATGTTCCTTAACTTGTTTTGCTCAGATAATCTGCCTTCCTTCTTAAGCTCTAATCTTCCAAGTAATCATTAATTTTAGAATATGATTTTTTTATTGAATCACTTCAAATCTTTGGCAGTCAGTTGTGCATGCTGTTTGTTTTAAATGAATTGAAACTTTTGTATCTATTGTCACTCTCAACCAACATAGATCATGGTCAACCTGTCATATCAATAAAAATTTTGACATCCACAGAATTAGTTTCTTGTATGTTTAACATTATTATTGGATATCTCCACAAAATGACTTACTATTTAAATTGTTTCCAGGGCTCTTCTGGACCAATTTCTGTCACCTCCAAACTTCTGAAATAACATATCTTAATGTTATGGCCAGTTATGAATATGAAAAATAAATATTAAGATTATTATAAGCTTTACAATAAAATAGATTGTAGTTAACTTGTAATGTCATTTTGTCTCATGTTTTAGATTGTTCTAGTTGTTACTGATTTATTTGAACTTTTTAAATTCAGCCGACACTTTGACAAACTATCTCCATGCTAAAACAAAGTCACCTATGTAGGATATAAATATTCAACAATTATTGATTCACAAATACACCCCTACAGGATTACAGGGAACATCTATTTGCTTTCATGGGAAGTGGAGTGAAATGACCTACAGTAATGAAATCACTAACACTACTAAAATGATATGCAGAATAGCCAGACAAATATAGAAAAGTACACTGCCTTTGAAGGAATACTGTTGGGATCATCAACCATATGAAATCAGAATGGTAGATAATTTTTAGAGACTTTAAAAGCAGGTTTCTGAAACAAAGTAGGGGAAATGTAGGCATCAGAGAGTGAACATGTAAAGTTCCTTAATTCATTTATACAACAAATACTATTTGGCAAGCCTTGTCTTCAATTCTGTGTGACTTAGGAAAATATTTTTGTGCTTAGAACTCTGAACTCACAGTATGGTGGAGAAGGAAGGCAAAGAACAGAGAACAATTGTGTAATGTTAGATGATGGGAAGTTCTATGGAGTATAGAAAGCAAGGTTAAGTAGATGGTGAATATGAGCTGTGGGCTATATTCATTGAGCAGCAGTTTATAATGATCAGAATAAAACTTATATTGAATATAATTTTTTTCTCTTTGTGTCAAATCTTTATTATATCTTTAATAATCTATTAACAAAAGCTTGGCATATTATCTTCCAGATAATTAATATAGAATGTGAGCATTATAATACCTTTTACATGTATGGCAATGTTTACAACGTGTCCATACACATGTGTGCATATAATGAACTAGCTTTTATATATTAATCTTTAGAGATTGTTAGTGAATTTTATAGGTGATGTGCAATAGCTAGAGGGGTTATGTCTGAAATCAGTTAACTAGTTCCTTTATCCCAAATTCTTGCTTTAAATTATGTTTGCTCACATACTCAAACTTTCCAGCTATTGTAATTCTATTTTTTGTCTTTTATAAGTAGTATTGTGAGAAAGAATATTTTACAACTTCCAGACTGAGTTCAATTTTCTGGTGTTACTTTGAACAATGAATTCTGATTCCTAACTGGAAGAGTGAAAATGTCATAAGTGTTATATGATGATGAGAGATTAATTTTTATATAATCATCAATACCTTTACCATTTAATAAGTCCAGAGCTTTGACTCAGATAGCCAATTTAATTGGTGCTGTTAACTCTCAGCACAGGCATAGCAACAAAGGTGAGTTTCTTTTGATTAAAAAGAAGAGCTCCAAACAGAGTCAAGTGTCAAATGTAATAGCACTGTCATATTTCTGACTTAGTGACTTATTGACATTACTTAATAGGTTGTCAAAAGTCATTAAAATAATTTGATTTTAAAAATGGCATTAAACACAGCTTATTCACGTAGAAATCATAATTTAATTCAGAGTAATAAGCATTTCTGTTTGTTACTCATTATGAATACATCTATGTAAATTCCACTACAAGGTCTTATTAAAAGTTCCAAGTTGTGATTGCTAGGTTTATAATGACTTCATACAGTACATGACATAAAGTTAGGAACTATATTGAAAATTATAATTATGTGGCACCATACAATTATTACATAAGATTGGACAAGTAGAAAACATGTCTTTGAAAATTGTAGAAGTCATTTTCCATAAGGAATTTATAAGAGGAGTTTTGTTTCTCTTTCCATAAGATGTATTCTTTTATTTGAAAAGCCTTATTGCAAAGAGACAGAAAGAAAAAGAGAGAGACAGACAGATCATCAAGATGCTGGTTTGTTCTCCAAATGACTGACCTCATAGGGCTACAGCAGACTGCAACCAAGAGCCGGAAACTCCATTAAGGTCTCTGATGAGGCTGATAGAGCTCACATGCTTGGGTTATCTTGCCTGGCACATTAGCAGGGAGTTGGTTTGGAAGTGGAGGAGCTGGTCATTGAACTTGTGCTCATATGGCATACTGGCATAAGTGGCAGCTTAGCTTAACCACAACACTAGCACCTAAGAGAGCTTTTCTAACCAAAAGCAGTAAATATGTCTTATAAGTCATATAGTCTATAAAATTAGCAATAAGAACCTTATTGAATATAAATAATTATGAACAATAATTACTGGTGAGTGAAATGCTTTGGAGATTATCTGTCCATCAAGATGGTATAAATTGAGAACAAGAAAAGGGAAGATTCTAGCCCTTAGAGATTTGAAGCAATAAAAAAGTTTTATATTTGTCTAAGAGAACAAAAAAGCAATTGAGTAGGCGTTTGACATGATAAGACTTCAATACTTCAAGACCCTTCTGTCTAGAATGCTAAAAATAAACTTAAAAACATAAAAGCAGAAGAAAGAGGACCAGTTAGACCAAGGGCTAGTACAGTAGAGATCTGTAGAGCAAATTTGTCCCATGTTCATTTTTCATATAACTGTTCAAATGTGTCTAATGCTTTCTGTATCCTCAATAAAGAAAAAAAAACAAGTTTAAGTTTATTCTCACATGAATGGCACTGGAAATCAGTAAGGGATAGAGGAGAACCCTATAAGACAAAAAGGCAAGAAGTAGTGTCTCAAACAGCACTGCACATCTGTGAGTGCAATTCCCAAGGAAGTGATCCACAGTGACTCCCAAGGGGAAATCCTTGCAGCAGACAACAGCTGTTCTAGTTAAATGAGAGTTTCATAGACATCAAAAGCGTGCAGCCTAGTTTGGGGATCTACCTGGATTTTGTACCTCAGCTTTACTTCAAAGGAACTTCTTGATTTGCTTGTTTTAGTCATCAGGTACTACAATATGACATACTGGGGTATAGCAACACTGCTAACCTGCCGTGAATCTTTGCTAGTTTGGGGCTTTAAGAAGGCAAGAGTCAAGTGGCAGGCTTCCCTCGGCCCCACCTCTGGGTGACTAAGCTGCTACTAGGCTCAAGAACATGTGCTCCATACTGCAATGTCCTCCATAGTCTCAACCATACAGCCAACTTAAACTTTGCTCCAGCTACCTCTTGGGGCAAGTGGAATACATTCTTTGCTAAACAGTTCCTGCAGCTTTCCTTGCCATATGGCTTGCAATCTATATTATACTCTTCAAGCAGCTGCGGCATCTATAAGCTCAAAGTTAGTTTGAGCTGTTAAGCTCAGGGCTACAAATTCTGTGCTATGTGCTATTCACAGCACTGATGCCAGAGCTGTTGTGCTTCACACAAGTTGCTCCCAGTAGTCACTGCTTCCTGGGGACATAAATTTGAAACTAGGTATCCTCATGTTACAGACTGCTATCTTGGCTGACCAGTAGTTGGACTGAACTAGTACTGGGACTAAGAGTATGAAATTTATGCTAACTGTTCCTGCCACCACTGCCAGTTCATCTTTAGCCCACACAGCTATTTCATGGGTGTGTATATGTATCATGTTTGTCACTGGCAGTTATAGCAGAGCCACCGTTTTTTGCTGTTGTTGTAGTCCATGACCACTGGGCTGCAATGCATGAACCATTCTGACCTCATGCTACTAGAGTACCCCACACTGCTAAATGGTACCTGGATTTAAAAGTGTTTTTTTTTTTTGGAACTGCCACCCTACCTGTTACATCCAAAGCCTTTTATAGGTGCTGAAGAGACATTGTAAAGACTATAGGCACCTAATGCACACCAAAGCCAATGTCAACTACTAAAATAGCATGTTAAGATGCATCTTTAGGAGAAAACTGATTCCTATGAAAGTAAGTTTACAAGGGCCCGGCACGATAGCCTAGCTGCTAAATTCTCACCTTGCATGCACCAGGATCCCTTATGGGAGCCGATTTGTGTCCCGGCTGCTTCACTTCCCATTCAGTTCCCTGCTTATGGCCTGGGAAAGCAGTAGAGGATTACCCAAAGCCTTGTACTCTGCACATGCATGGGAGACCTGGAAGAAGTCCTGGTACCTAACTTTGGATGGGCTCTGCTCTGGCTGTTGCGGCCATTTGGGGAGTAAACCAATGGACGGAATATTTTTCTCTCTGTCTCTTTCTCTCTGTAAATCTACCTTTCCAGCAAAACTAAAAGAAATTTTAGAAAATAAAAGTAAAGAAATAAATAAATCAGTAAAAAAAATTTATAAAGGCTCACAACTTTCCCTGACTCATAAGTTCAAATGTGTGACTACATTGAACAAAATAGAAAAAAGGGAAAAAAAAACAAAAACAAAACTGATAAAGAAAAACAGATGACAGATTGACAGATTGACTGCTTGGGCACAATGACCAACATTCTTGTGAAAAGATGTTCAGGATCACTAGCCCAATGGAAAAATACAGAAACCATAATGAGATTTCATCTCACCCCTGTTAGAATTCTATGTTCAAGAAAGAAAAGAAAGAAAGAAAAGAAAGAAAGAAAGAAAGAAAGAAAGAAAGAAAGAAAGAAAGAAAGAAAGAAAGAAAGAAAGAAAAGAAAGTCAAGTGCTGATGAGGATGAGGGGGAATAGCTACCCTAACAGGCTGCTGGTGGGAATATGAGCTAATAGAATTACTATGGAAGACAGATGGAAGACAGAAATCTAAAAGAAGATCTACCATATGACCCAGCCTTTTCACTATTGGGACTTTAACCAAACAAAATGAAGTTGGCATATGAGAGTTATCTATATGCCCATGTTTATTGCAGTTCAATCCATAATAGTTAAGACATGGAATCAACCCAGATGTCCATTAACTGATGACTGGATAAAGAAATGTGATATATATGCACTATGGGAAACTGCTCAGCCATGAAAACTAATGTAACTCTTTCTTTCACAACAAAATGAATACAGATGGGGACCACTGTATGTAATGAAATAAGACAGTCCTAAAAACGCAACTATCATACTTTTGCCTTATGTGTGTTAATAGAATACAAAAAAAATGTAATATTTGATAGAAATTAGCGTTCTAAAATTTAAAAAAAATGATTTATCTGTCTGCAAGGGAGAATTGGAGAGGGTAGATAGATATAAAGATATTCTGTACATTGACTCACTTCCCAAATGGCTGTAATGGTTAATACTAAGCCAGATGAAAACCAACAGCATTATCTGGGTCTAACATGTGGGTACTGGGGCTGAAACACTGGTCGGTCCTCTGCTGATCTCACAGGAGAATTGGTAGTGAACTTTAATAGAAATGGAGCAGCTAGAGCCTGAGCCAGTGACCATACGGGATGTGAGTGTCACAGGTTGTAGTTTTACCTGGTATCCCACAGTACCGGCCTGATATTCTGAGATTTGATTGTTGTGTGTAGAGCTTCTCTGTATTCTTGAGGAACAGTGATTTTTCTACTTACTAATGAATAAAATATTTATTGAGTTGTGGGTTAACTGGTGATTATAAATTGAAAGAATATCATTGCAAAATTAAAATCCTCACCTTGCATGTGCCGGGATCCTATGTGGGCACTGGTTCATGTCCTGGCTGCTCCACTTCCCATCCAGCTCCCTGCTTGTGGCCCTGGAAAACAGTGAAGGATGGCTCGAAGCCTTGGAACCTTGTACCTCTGTGGGAGACCTGTAAGAAGCTCCTGGCTCCTGGCTTCAGAGCTTCTCAGCTCTGGCAATTGCGACCACTGGATGTGAACCAGTGGATGGAAGATCTTTGTCTTTCTTTTGTTCTCTCTGTAAAATCTGACTTTCCAATAAAATGAATACATTTTTTAAAAAGTGTATCGGAGATACATGAATTTTATGCTATTATAAATAACAAGTTTTTTGTGTATTAGTGAAAATGTTGTCTTTTAACATTATTATTTTTGTAGTCCCTACACATATTCTTTCTGAGCTATAGCTTTGTTTTTATTTTTATTTTTACTTCCTAGTTGTTGAACTCATTAATGGAACCATTCAACTTTAATTATAATATAAATTTAAGATGGTTATCTGAAAATTTATGAAAGGAAGGAAGGACAGGAGAAAAAGAAAAAGGAGGCAAAGAAATGTTATATTCTTAGAATTACTTGTATGAACTACATTAAATAAGTATACTGAAAAATAGGGAAACTCAATATGATAAAAGAAAATGCATATGCCAGTTAAATAAAATAGTAGAAACAATGGGTAATTTGAGTAACAGATTGAAGTGTGATAGAAACCTCAGAAAACAAGCAAAAATCACAGAAACAAATGAAAGGAAATGAAAAATTGGGAAAAACTGGCAACATATATGATAAATGTTATAAAATGTTTGGTATACGCTTGCAATGGGGAAATCTCAACTGAACTTGAGCTGTGGTTATGCAACAAGGTGGAGGAATCCACCATGGTGGGAGGGTTTGGGGAGGGGGTGGGGAGAACCCAAGTATCTATGTAACTGTGTCACATAATACAATGTAATTACTGAAGTTAAATAATAAATAATTAAAAAAAAATCAATCAATCAATCAATGAGATTGCACTGATCATTACAATAGGAAAATGGGACAAAAATGGAATCCAAAGTTCTTAAAAATCAAAATGCATGTAACATAAGCTTAATTGAAAAGCACCTGAGGAAGTTGACACTACATTTCTGCCAATGCTTATATGGGTGAGAGACCAACCCTTGAAATGGGTGCCAATTCATTGTCTAGAATATACGTTTCTGCTTCCTGGCCCCCACGCTAATAGTAGGTCAGTAGTTATAGATTTAGTTTATATCTGTTTTTCTTACGAACTAGAAGAAATGTGTTTTTTATACTATACAAAACATTACTGGAGTACTTTAAAATTCTATGGAAACATGGAATTTTAAAATATTGCACATCATCTGTGAATTGTTTTTAAACCCTCTATGTAGATGAATATGTGAAAAAAGGCATTGACAGAAATAGGTAGTTTAGAGTTTCAGAACCCTTCATGGTTCTAAGCATGTAAATAACAATTCTGTGTACATTTCTATCCCCCACCAAAAAAAATAAATAAGTCACTGTGATGGAAAAATCATTTGTATTTTATCTCTAAAATCAAATGTATGTTGGCCAGTATGCTATTTAGATATCCAGAATTGTATGACTCTTCCAAAATGCATGGAAATATAAATAGTATCATCAATCACATTTAAAATGCATTATCTTTATCAATAGAAGTTTTTGTTACTTTAGTAATGTCAAAATGATGAATAGCACATAATTTGAAGAAGAATAGCCCAGAGCAGATACACAGCATTAACATGGGGTAGATTCATCTGGCAATAAATCAAATAAAAGTTTCAGTTTTATGATCTTAGTATTTCAAGATGTGAGTGTTAAGTTATAATTTATTTGCATGATTTAAACATTATGAATCATTTAACCTCAAATTATGTTGTCTTATATGAATGACTGTAATTTTTGTATTACAAAAAGCCTAAAATTCTCTAATATATAGTGCTGATAAGTACTTTGAGACTGAGATAAATGTACTTTTCCAGGAGAAAAAGCTTGCTGTAATTCCACTTTTCTATTTCCCTCATTTTGAATCCAGTAATTGTACAGAGTTTGCTAGAAGACTTGACACGTTTTTTAGAAAGCACACTTAAGTTTTATTTTAATGTGTCCAATAACTAATGAAATTCTATATATTCAGAGTTCTCATTGTCCTCTTTTTAAGATTTTCCTGCATACATAATATAGCTTAGTGATTTTCAGTCCTAGCTGAACATCAACATGATCTGTAACACTTCAAAAAATATGACATAGGAAAGCATCTCTAGTGATTTCCATTGGTTTTCATGCTAAATCTCCCAGGGTGTGGATTTGTCATCTTATTTTGAAAACTATTTGCAGATTAAAGTGGGACTAAATCCTCCAAGAACCTTTATGTTGGGGCTGCTTCTTTGGCGTAGTAGAATAAGCCACTGACTGTAATGTAGTCATCTTACATAGGCTCTGGCTAGAGTTCCAGCTACCCCACTCATCCAGATCCTTACTGTGCTTGAGATAAGCAGCAGAACATGGGCCAATTGCTAGATCCCCTGCACCTCCTCTCCCTTCCCCCCGGGAAACCTGGAAGAAGCTCTTGGCTCCTGGCTTTGCTGTAGCCTGGCTCTGTGGTCATTTGGGGAGTGAAACAATGGAAAGAAGATATTTTCTCTCTCTTGCTGCCTCTGCTCTGCCCCATCTCTCTCTTTCTCTTTTCCCCTCCTTGTGACTCTATATTTCATGAGCATAAAATAAATCTTAAAAAATTTTACATTATCTTATCAAAGGATACAAGGATCTCCTATAGAAAGTAAAAGTGAATGTGACCAGACCTTAGAAAAAGACTGGAGCCAAGGACTGGGAATATTGAAAGTGGCCCACAAGAGGCTTCTCTGCTAGCTTGAGTTCTGCCTTGTTGTTCCTTTATAAGATAGATCCATTCTTCTCTACATTTTAGGTGAACATCCTCTGTTTCCAGGTTCTGAGTGCATTTATTTTATGCCATTGAAATACACTTGCTTTGCATATCAAATTAAGCCCATTAGGACTTCTTTTCTCTTCTCTTCTCTCCTCTCCTTCTCCCTCTCCTCTCCTCTCCTTTCCCCTTCCCTTCCTTCCCTTCCTTCCTTCCATCCCTTCCTTCCTTTTCTTCTTCTTCTTCTTCCTTTTTTTTTTTTTTTTACTATGAAGGGAGTTTAAATGAAGTATGCCTGTGGAAGAGCTGAACTATGGCCAACATCTGCAGTGTTCACTACCCCCCTAAGCTATGACTTACAAATTTCTAAAACAGCAAGAACCTAGTTTAATTTAGGTGACTTACAAGTTGGGGTGACCCTGACTCTCCTTGATGAGCTTAAGGTCCAGATCCCTGTCACCTTTTTGGGGAGGAAAACCATATAAGATGGAGAGTGCTAAGAAATATGCTAATGGAGAAATGGGTGTATTAGGTCTCTTGCCACCAATATGTAATAATAGCCCATCTCTTTTTAATCATCCAAGTTGTCAACTTAGATGATGATTCCCTGCTGGTCCTCTTGGCATAAAGAAGCCAAAATGATCCACAGCAGTTGTTACCTAAAGCTTAATGATGATCTTGTTATGTCCTGTGATAGAAGCAAGACCTCACTGGGAGTCAGGACTTTTAACCCAATAGAATGAAGAAAAAAAAATACAAGCACAAATCTCCAGATAGGTATCCAAGTAAATTAAGCAAGACCACTGTCACCCCTTGGTAGGCTATTATAATATACACATTGGAATATAGTATCATGAAACAGCATTCAGGGATGGAGAGCTGAAGGCTTCCATTTATCATTAATTAGAGCTTTGGGAAAAATTTTACATGTAGCTGAGGCTATTGATGGGATAAACTGATAATTCAGCACATATACAAAATGAATAATGATCAATTCAGGAGAATTAAAGTATACAGTTTGAATATTATTTCTTTGTGCTGGGAACCTTTGAACTTTTTTATTTTTAAAGGCTTATTTATTTTTATTTGAAAGGCAGGTCTTCAGAGAGAGAAGGAGAGAGGAGTGATAGGTCTTCAATCTGTTGATTCACTGTCCAAATGGCTGCAACAACAGGAGCAAGCTGAGCCAAAGCCAGGAATTATGATTTTATATGTGAATTTCTTATTTTTTGCATAAATAACACTTTAAATTCTTTAATTTTAAAAACCATTAATCAAGAAAGTAGAACTGCTAATCAAGAAAGTAGAATTTGAAAGCTAATGACTTGGAAATTCCAGAGTAGATACTTTGCAGGTAGAATACTGAGCTACTTTGCTGTTACTTTCTGAAGCTATGAAAGCAAAGAATAAACAAAAGCGGATAATATTGTAAGCAATTATTATTATTATTATTATTGAGTTTGATGTTATACCATAGTGGGTTAAGGCACAGCTTGTAACTCTGGGCATCCCATAAGAAAGCAGGTTTGAGTACTGGCTCCTCCACCTCCCATCCTTTGATCTGGCTCTTTGCTAATGTGCCTTCGAAAGTAGCAGAAGATGCCTCAAGTGCCAGCACGTTGGAGCCTCAGAATTCTTAGATGCAGGCTACTTCCTGATCTAGTCCCAGCTGTCATGGTCATTTGGGCAGTTAGTCAGCAAATGATCATCCTGGCTCCTGACTGTAGCCTGGCCAACTCTGGCTGTTACACTTATCTAGGAAGTAAACCAATAAATGGAAGATTTCTCTCTCTCTCTCTCTCTCTCTCTCTCTCTCTCTCTCTCTCTCTCCCCTACCATCCCTATCTAACTCTCACTTTGAAGTACACAAATATTTTAATTAATTAAAAATTACACTTTTGGAAAATTCCACTGTAGGTTAAATATGACATGAAGCTGATTTTTTTTCTCTTAGAAAAATAACCAGTGAAACCTTTGTGGGTTGTATTCAATTTTAATTTTTCTTTGTCATGAAGTACATTAAAGATGAAAAAGAAATTCTTGGTTTCCTTCCA
The DNA here is from genome assembly GCF_030435755.1 of Ochotona princeps. Taxonomy (NCBI): domain Eukaryota; kingdom Metazoa; phylum Chordata; class Mammalia; order Lagomorpha; family Ochotonidae; genus Ochotona; species Ochotona princeps. The sequence goes on along the minus strand of NC_080836.1, from coordinate 63,779,655 downwards.
TCTTCTGAATGTAAGCATTTGTTTATTCTGAATATAATGTTAATTACATTGAAACGAGTGATTTACATGCTGCATGAAAACAAATCGTTAACATACTATGTTCCCTTTGCATTACAATGACATATGTAATACCTATAGATAAGACGATTTTGAAAATGACAAATTCCGAACTAGTCACATCTATAAAGAAAATAGGATATTGATGAAAATGAAGATCATTTATTTCTTTGTATTGTAATTGTTTTAATAAGTAAACATTTATAAACATTTTGAATTAGCAATAGAAAATTGAAAACGTCATCTTGTTTTCCTCATTTATCATTTTGATTTTAAAGCCAGTGCTGTTTTCTAAATGGAAGCAGTAAACTATTTTACTTCACTTAGAAAACATGAAAAATAATTTAAATTTACATAAGCTCAGAAGTTTTTCTAATGTCAGAAGAAAAATACTTAGTAATACACTTCATTTTTAAAATCTTTAAACAAAACTTTTTTAACCATATAAAGGATGAACTGGAAACATTAGTAATCACATTCTTTAGCTTTCAATAAATAAAGCAGAACCAAATTATTTTTTTCTTTACATTGTTACTATATATGCAAAATGTCAAATATAGTGTTTTCTCGTTTTTTAATGTTCGGTCATTTTCCTGGGAAATAAAGCCTGAGATGGAACTTTGTATTCCCAATTTTGCTGGTTAGATTTATGGAAGAATTATTGCTGATATAGAGTACAGAAAGCAAGTTTGGGCTGAGAGAGTTGAATTTTTTGGTTGTTGCTTTAAAGTACACAGCCAATCCCATCGGAACCTTAGGAATCTTGACCAGAATTTGTATTCACTCATGGGCGACTCATTGGATGTGAGATGCTTCTGAAGATAGGGCATATCATTGGTAAAAGAACAGACACTTGGCCAAAGGAGATTCCTGAATAGGCGCTAAGATGTGAGCCACAAAAAGGCAACTGTCCTAGCAGTAGGAGCAAGTAATATCATGATTCTCAGCAAGATAACTGAGGCATCCACCCCAGGCCCCTTTTGTACTGTTAAGATCCATATATTTTTCTTATCCCTTAAAGGAAGAGGAACGACTTTGTTATTCTTGTCTCTGGAGCAAAATTTATAAACAGAAGATTTTTTAAAGCAACTTAAGCCTGATTATTTTTTGTGGTTCCTGAGCCTTGAGTTTATACATAGTCTCTTTTCTCTACTGCTCTGCATCTGCTGACACCTCTGCTGGCTGGTACACATTTCTGATCTGGGGAGGTAACACAGAACCCCATCCTTCACTGTTCCAATCCATCATGACTTGTGCTGCGTTAATAGGCTCAAACCAAAACTACAATTTGGAAATCGTCTGCCTTTGAGAACAGTTCTTGAATAAGTTTGCATTGTGATCCTTTTGAATCAATCTGGTTTTTGTTAGAGACAGACATATAAATTCAGTGAAAAAGAAATGGCATCCGTATGCCACATCCTCTTATGTCTTTGGAAGTTGTGTTAATTTATAATTTTCTCCAAGGGAGTGCCATTATTTTGGGTTTAGTACTTAAAGAAAGCAATCTCAAGTTACAGATTAGCTTTCTGCACTACAATAGAACTTTTACTACAGACCAGATGTCAATGTCATCTGCTGCATTCCAGGTGAATCAGTAGGGTGCTGAATTGAAAGTGGAATAGTCAGACCTGAAACTGGCATCCTGGAATGGAGTGTAATGCAAGAAGCAATGTATTAGCCCACTTTACTATAGCAGCTACCCTGAAACCCTGATTTCTCTTGAATATATATTTTCCACTGAGATCCCTGGATCGTACTATAACTGGTTTCTTACGGGGTCTCATTGTTTCCCACATGGCTGTTATTATTTATATTCCCATCAACACTGAACAGCGGTTCCCATTTTTCTACATCCTCACCAGCACACATTATATTTTGTGTTTTCTGTAATAGCCAGTCTAGTTGGAATGAGACAATATCTCATTTTAGTTTTGATTTGAATGCTCCTAATGATTAGTGGTAGAATTTTTTTTCACATACCTGTTGGCCAATCAAATGTCTCCCTTTGGGAAATGTCTTTAGATCTACTTCCTACTTTCAAATTTTATTATTTGTTTTCATATCCAATTTAGTTGTGTGAGTTCCTTATATATTCTGGATATTAACACCTTGCTAGTCGTACAGTTTAAAAAGATTTTTGTGTGTTCCTTAGGTTGTCTCTTCATCCTGTTGGTTGTTTCTTTTGCTGTCCAGAGTTCTTTTGTTTGATAAGTTCTCATTTTTCTGTTTTTATTTTAGTCTCTTGTGCTTTTGAGATCTGATCAATAAATCCCTTGCCCAGACCAGTGTCTTTGAAGTTCGTAGTCTCAAACTGGTTCTCAGAGGTGAAGCTAGTGAATGAAAGGGATTATGGAAGAGCTTCCTTACTGAAGGTTAATTTTCATTCTTATCTGGGTGCTATTTTCACAGGCATGTTCAATTTTTGAACACCTACTTGATCAAGTTATGTGTTTCACATGAACATATATGTTTTGCTTTGATTTGAAAATCAACATATGTTGGAGAGAAATAAGGCCACTTAAGACTGAGCCATGAATTACTTGATGAAGATCGGACACTCCATCAGTAGAGTGCTGTTCAAATGAAAAGAAACCCCTAATATTTCATGTAAACTGTAAATATGTATTATTTATACCTAATTTTGAAAAGGATTTTAGTAGACATCTGTATATGCTTATTTTATATGCATTTCAATATATATTATGCTTCAACTGTATTAATATTTCAACATTACATTGTAAGTAGGTGAATTTAAAATAATTCTTATGCTCTAGAATACTCAGAAGATTCAGAAGAACCAAAAATAATTTAATATCACCTGGAGTTGAATAAATTGACTTATTCAAATGTGCTTCTCCTGTTTTGGTAAGTGGAAGAAATTATGTCCAGTTGTATAATCTTTACTGATCCTTCTGCTAGACAGAAAAATACTGTTATTATTTATTGGTGAGTAAGATATTAAGTTTAAAAACTATGTATATGTATTGATGTTAAGTTTTGAAAAGGGTGGACTGTAACACCTAGTTTCTGTTGCTCTCCATTCTACATTGGCATCTCTATACTCTCTTCTTCATGAGTGTTGGAAGCTTGCAAATCACATTTCACAGGCTCATTTATCACGTTATTTCCTGTCGGAGCTTTTGCCAGTCAAAAGGTATAGATGAAAGATTCAAAGACCGGAGGAAGACAGGTACTTTTTGTATACTGCATGTACCAGTAGTAACTGTCACCAACAAGCAACTAAAATCCAATCTGTGCATGCCGTTATCAAGTATCATCCAACAGTTTCAGAAGTATCAAAGGCTTCTGCACACAGCAGTCAGTTTTCAGCATAACCGGAGCAATGGCGTTACCTCATGTAAATCAGAGGTACACACTGACTTCTAACTTCTAACACAAAGGCATTGAACCAAGTTATTTTGATATCTGATTTGGCTGCACTAATTGGTGTCTCAACTGCTAGCATTAGATCGTAAATGCTAGCCCCAAAAGCTATGGAATAGGGAAAAATAAAAAGTTTAAAAATTGTTCATAACAAAAGATTATTAAATATGCCACAATAAGATAAAATAATGAGTGTTAAAAATATGGCCATTTTATGACAATATTAAAAGTTTGATGAAATGATTAATTTTCGAAATGATTGCAATGATCAAGAATTAAGAAAGAAAGAAAATGCAAGGATGCAACAGCAGGTAAACAAATTGACAATTAAAATTATTTCTTTTTATTTTTTATTTGAAAAAAATTGCTTATTTTTATTGGAAAGGCAAATCAGAAATATATAAAGAAACAGAGATACAGAGAAAGATCTTCCATCTGTTGATTCACTCCCCAAGTGACCTCAATGGCCAGAGCTGAGCCAGTCCAAAGTAAAGAGCCAGGAGCTTCCTCTGGTTACTCCATGTGGATGCATGTGGGTCCCAAAGCTTTGGGACATCCTCCACTGCTTTCCTAGGCTACAGGTTGAGAGTTGGACGGGAACTGGATCAGCCAGGACAAGAATCTGTGCCGATAGGGGACTCCAGTGCTGGTCAAGGCAAAGAGTTAGCCCCTGAACCATTGTGCCCGGATCAGCAATTAATGTTTTTTCAACATAAAAGCATAAACCATCCAAATACTTTTATTGGTAGAATTACAATATGGTTTATGCAATATGTACCTTTGAAGGAACTTAACTATATTGTGAAGGATCTGAGTTATCGTGCATCTACAGCGGTGATTCATTAGCTGTATTGTGAATTCCATCATCCAGAATTACTTGGACTTTTGATATGCAGAGATGTATTTTTGAAAATTTAATTCCAAAGCACAAAGTGCAGGATAAAGTATGTGATGTCAGATAGCCGTAAATATTTATATAGTTTTTTCTTTAGAAAGAACATATGATCTAGTAGCAAAGGTCAGTTTCGTACCTCATAGACATACCCAACAGAAGGTATGTACATTGTGATATGAACATAAACACTTCACCCTATAAGTTGGAAAACATTATTCCCTGCTTTATTTAAGTTTAGAACCTGAATACCCAAAAGAGGATATTTTTCAGTAACCACAAAATTGACTCCATTGAACTTAACAGTGATATTTCCACTTGGTCATGCAAATTATTTATGCTACTGTGTGAATTTTGAAAATTAAAAAAAAAGCACAACATGGATAGGGGATTGGTTCTGGCAACTGGTCTTGAACATCAAGTAGAGAAATTATTGCTATTATCTACCACATGAAAAGGAGGAAATTGAATGGAATCCAGGTGATTTCCCAGGATGCATCCTGGTAAAGAGTGTAAGCTAATCGAAGATTAATCCTGAGATTAGTGGAAATTAACTTAATGGAAATTAACTTTTATAGGTCATTTTATATATATACTTTCATAAAATCATTTATGGCAAAAACTTTCACAGGCTCAGACCTTTCTGTAGTGACTAATATTTTCATTCTCGTTGTATGGTAGTGAATGCTTAAGTTTCTGGTATAAACTAACAAAACCCTTCAAAATCTCAAATCTGTGACTATGACTTGATAAATTTGACGGAGTCAGTCTGCTGTACATACTGGCAAGCACGGGAACCAGGGCAGGGTTGGGCCTGGTGGGAGCTATTGTGGGTTGCTCCGACTAGGCTGCAGCTCCAACTGGTGTATGTGAATGCCAAGTGTGTGGTGGTCAGGATCGAGCTGGGCTCCAATATCCATTAGACTGCATAGAAGACAGGGCTGGAGGCAGAACTGACCCAGCAATTTCAACCACCAGAGTGCACATAAGCTGATAGGGGTGACAGACAGTGTCAAACCCTGTTTTGGCAGGCATACACAAAACTCGGGTCTGGGATCACCTCAGATGAAGTTTATTTGGGGATTCTCCTAACTGAATTGCTAGACTTAGAACCCCAACCATGGAGAGAATTGCAGGTTCCATGGTCTGACCGTGGAGTGCATGTGTCATAGTTGGGCCTCCTCAGTGGCTTAGACAGAGTAGTGGACAGCATATCCAGGTGCACATGGAGGATATGGCAGTTCTTTGGAGTCTGCAGAGAACACCTGGTACCATGGCAGAGGACAGAAGACAGAACAAATTGATCAACTAATCCAGCCAAGTGTTGGCAGTGAATATTTGGGCAAATAGAGATTCAACCAGTGGATTTTGGAGAGATATCACCATGCTTGGAGTGGTGAGATTGGCAATAGTTCAGAACTGTTGAACTATCGAATCCTTTTGAGCAGGACTCTCAGACCTGTCCTACATCAGGGACGCTGGGGTGGTATCAGGTGGCTGGACTCAGGGTGCAGAGGCATTTGGGAGGCTGGGTGTGGCTTCTCTCCTTTTTTCCCCTTCCCCCAGGTATAGGGAGGGAAAAAAGAGAATGTAGAAATGGTGATCTCACCCACTTTCCTGTATCCCTTGACCTTATCACCCAAATCAATTATGTAAAAATCATTAAAAAAGAAAAAAAAAACAACTAGTAATCTAACGTAAAAAAAACGAGCAAGAACAACAACAACAACAAAAAACAGGTTTTGCTCTACAGTAACCTGAAGCCTGATCAAGCTACTTAATTTACTAAGTAATAGAAGTATAATTTTATTATACCAAAATGTATAACCTAGGTTAGGGCTTAATTTTTATTTCCAAGTTACATACATTGTCAATGCCAAAGATTAATTAAAGGAAATTAAGGTAAATCTTTTGAATTTTTGATGTACTTATAAACAAAACGTTATCTGAAAATAGTGCAGTCTATACTGTTACTGATTCATCAGTTCCTTGACAAGTAGAAAAAATAAAGTCTTGGTTTGGGTGAATAATTATTTCAATGGATTTGATTAACTAGTATTATTGAGGATTTTGCATCTGTGTTCATCAGGGATATTGGTCTGTAATTCTTTTTGTGCGAATCTTTACCAGACTTTGGGATTAAAGTGATGCTGGCTTCATGTAAGAAATTTGAGAGGTTTCCCTCCGTTTTAATTGTTTTGAGTAGTTGAAGAAGAATTGGAATTAAGTTTTTAAAAGTTTGTTGGAATTCAGCTGTGGAGCTATCCGGTCCCAGGTTTTTCAGTGTTGAGAGGGTCTTTATTACTTATTCAATTTCTCTTTTGGTTACTTGTTCTATCTAGGCTTTCTATGTCTCAGGACTCAGTTTTGGTGGATTGCATGTGTCCAGAAATTTATCCATTTTGTCTAGATTTTATATTTTTTTTACATGGAGCTGTGTAAAGTAACTGCTGATAACTGTTAATAATACTTTTTAATTTCTGTGATATGCATTGTATCATCTGCTGTTTAATCTCTGATTTTCTTGATCAAGGCCTTCTCCCACCCCTCCTTACCATTTGATTTTTTATTGGTTGGGGCGATAGTTTATCAAGTTTAGTTACTTTAAAAAAGAAAAAAAGCCAGCACTTCATGTTATTGATCTTGTGTATCATCTTCTACCTTCTGGCATTGACACTTTGGTATAATTTCCCCCTGTATGCTACCATTGTACAGTTGATTATCTGTGTAACCAATATAATTATAGGAAAATAATGATATATTGCTTCTAAAGTTTAAGAGTACAGGAAAAAAAAACAAGAGAATGAACTAATTACGTTATGTCCAGATTGCTGATACTCAGTAACTGTGCAAAATAATGTATTTTTGCTGTTGGGGACTGACAAAATTTGAAGCAATTTATAATGTGTCAAGAGGTAACAAATCTACTTTGGCTTTTCTTGTTCTTCTAGTTAAAGTCCTACCAGTTCCTATATTAAGACAATACCTGAATTTCTGTATTGCATTATATTCCTTCTTTCCCTGCTCTTACTTTTAGTCCTACATTGTTAACTCTTTTCCTCCTACATGTTCGATATATTACTCTTGGGCAATAATGAGAGAAGTGGCAGATTAGAGGCAACAGTGCAAAAATCAGAATTAATAAGCAAAACCCTTCAGTAAGGGTTGAAAATTCATTTTACCATTTTCTTTTTTTATAAAAAAATATTTTTATTGGAAAAGCAGATACACAAGAGAAGTGAGAAAAATCTTTTGCTCTCTGGTTCATTCCCAAGTGGCTGCAATGTCCAGAGCTACGCGGATCCAAAGCCAGTAGCCAGGAGCTTCAACCTGTACTCCCACGCCGGTGCAGGGTCCCAAAGCTTGGGGCTGTCTTCCACTGCCCTGCCAGGCCTCAGGTCAGAAGCTGGATGGGAAATGGAGCAGTCAGGATTAGAACAGGTACCAATATGGGATCCTGGTGCACATAAGGTGCGGACTTTAGCTACCACACTGGGCCCCATTTTGCTATTTTCAACCATGCTTTAGTAGTATGGACATGGATAATAAATAATGTGCAAAGTGAGGTTCCAACAAAATATTTATTCACCAGAAAATAGCAAGAAAGACACAATTAGTTATTTTCTTTTACTATAACATAAATTAAAACATAATCTCATATTTGTCAAGTGTAACACTATCTGAAAATGTTCATGCCTTAGGTGATAAGATTCAAGGGAAAGGAAATTTATTGTAAAGGTATTTTTCTTGCTTAATGGATTGTAATATTCAATATATCCGGAGTTCTCTGGGATGCTTCTAAATATCAGATTTTAAAACCTTTTAAAAGAAAAATTGATTTATTTTTACTGGAAAGGCAGATCAGATTTTACAGAGAGTAGGTGAGACAGAAAGAAAGATCCTCCATCTGCTGATCTAATCTTCACATGGTCACAATGGCCAAAGCTCAGCTGAACCTAAGCCAGGGGCCACGCGCTTCCTCTAGATCTCCCCCTTGGATGCAGGGACCCAAGGCCTTTGGCCATTCTTCACTGCTATCCCTTGGCACAAGCATGGAGCTGGAGGGGAAGTGCAGCAGCCAAGACCTGAGTTGTGCCCACATAGAATCCAGCACCGATGACATGAGGATTTAGCCATTTAGCCATTGCGCTGGGCCCAAAATTTAAGACATTTTGTCTAGACTGCATAGAAATGAGTTAAATCAGAGGTGAGTGTTTATTGCCTTGTGTGCTTTTTTTTTAAAGATCCAATATGCAGTTAATATCAGAAATCATACTTTTAGCTGTATATTATTTAAATGAATCTAACAGCATAAACCATTGACACCTGAAACCATGAACAGTCGCAAGAGCATCTGGGTTCCTTGGAAATGTTGTTTCAGCTTTTATATCATTTCAATTTTTTGCCTCTATATTGTTTACCTTTCATGAATCCATCTAGATCACTTCATCAGCAGTTTATGAAAAGAGTTCAGAGAGTTTATAGAGAAAGATAACATACAGCACACACATACCCATACTCTGTTTTGATCATAGTTACTTCTTACATGTGGAATCTTTCATCCTAAGTTTGTGCTCCACTAGAGTAGATAAAAGGCAGTCTGCACTGTTGCTTTTCTACTGCTAATACTTGAAAGAGAAATGGGAAACAATGTTCCAGGAACTCTTAGGTTAGCTAATGTATGTGTGCTTGTGTATGAGAGTATGTGGACACCCAAAATATTGCTTTTTTTATATTACATACACCTGCACATTCACTCCAAATCAAACTTAAAAGTAATGAATAAATAAAATACTGCCAACACTATTTTGATGAAGATGGAAACAATGTTACAATCTCTCATACAGCAAAAGCAAACAAAAAAGCAAAACCATATATTTCAAAATGAGGATTCTTTAATCCTTTAATACCACTGGAATGAATGAACATTATCTTACAAATGTTCCAAAGAGTTCTATGTGTAATAAGTACCGTATGACTCCATTTAATTGTTGTCAAATAAGGAAATGGATTACAGAAGCCCAAGAAACTTAAAACATTTTAATGCCTAATATATTTTTTTTATTAAAATTGTAAAGTATACAAAGAAAGGGCAAATTAAAGACATGACTTCTATACAATCATTAATGATTTATTGCACTTAAAAACCCCTAGGATTTGAGCAAAATGCTTTATATTAAGAAAATAAATACAGTAACATATTTAAGAAATCATTTAGAAAATATTTTAAATATTTTTGCAATGGCATAAAGATATTTCCATCCCAGCACATTTGCTACAAAATGAAAGCTATGAAGTACACACAGGCTTGTTTATACAAAGACATTTCAAAGGCAGCATCTTGAAAATCATCTTAGACACTGTAAATTAAGAACATAAGAATATATGTCATTGACTTTGGAAATCACTTCTTTGGAGTCAGGGTGAGAATGTAAAGCCAAGAGTGCAAAGAGTGCGAAGAGACAAGGTCAGATGGGATGCGGAGCTGGGAAAAGAAAATCACCTGAGTGGGTGACAAAAGCTTCTTGGAGGCCGCCAGAGAAAAGTGGAGCTGCACAAGGAACGGCTGTTGAAATTGCATGAGATTTCAGCCAACAGCCCAGGAGGAAAGTGAGCCCAAGCGAGTTACGGGAGGGAACCCCAACCCACAAAGAATAGGTGAATTTGGAGCCAGCACAAGAGGAACTCCTCGTGGGAGTCTCCCAAAGAGACAGTGCAAGGCAAAAAGCCAAAGAACAAAACTCTGGAGAGGGGAGGCAAGGCTGAGTAGAAGTTCAAAGGCTACTGGATAGATGATGGACTGCATTTCAGATCAGGGCAGAAGCACTGCTGTGTAGCCAGCTATTTCGGAGTTCTCACTTCTGTTATAGCCAGCTATTGCAGAGTTCTCTGCTGAAGGGTCATCTGGCCAAGGGTGGGACTCAGGGAAGGAAAATTGTATGCATCCCACACCCAGAGGGCTTCTACCCTAAAGACTCAGCCAGACAACAGAGCCAACTCAGAGTGAGATGCTGGATCCCTGGGGCAGGGGGCAGGAGGCAGGGGACTGAGAACAGAGTGTGGGTCTGGATCATCTTCATGAATCTCAGGGTGAAATGCAAGGAAAGCTCACACTCATTTGCCTCAGTGAGCATTAAGACCCAGCAGCCAAGACCCAACACCGGGATTGTGAAGATCCACAGGGGTCCACACACCTGCAGCAGGAACCACGTGGTGGTGTGCTTGAGCAACCCTGGTAACTTATTACATAATATGTAAGAGAATAGGTCATTAAAATACTTAGCATTCTTATTTTGTACTTATTTTCTTTCTGCTCCAGAAATTAGCTTTTAAATTACACCATTTTATCAGAACAGAACATTTTTCACTGAATGAATTTAATTTTCTGGAACTCATATAAAATTTTTAACTAACTTTGTAAAATCTTGAAAATTTGATGTTGTTAATTTCTATCTATCCATCTATCTATCTTTATATCCCCTAGGTAATCTACAGATGCTAGCTTAAACACTAAAGAAAGAAAAGTATTAATTACTATTTTTATATTTTGTATTTACTATTGAAAAACTATATAAAAATTTTATTATTCATATATAAATTGGTGTCAAGATTGGAAAGCCTGTTTTTACTTAGAAAGAAATTTTAGCAATAGCAAGTTGCTATTTTAAAATTATTATTATTTTCCATGGGCAAGTTTTGCAGGTGTAGGACTTTCTCGAACCATTTCTTATTATTACAGTAGTAATAATTTCTTATTACAGTAATAATTTCTTATTACAGTAGTATAGTCCTTTAGTAACAGTGACAATTTCAACATTCTGCATTATAGGTATAGCAAGGATAGAAAATCTATTATGGTTCTGTCAAGGTATATTTAACTGCTTCATTGGGAGTCCTCCTTTTATTTTGGAATAGAGATGCATACTGCAACGTAGTTGCTATCTTAAGAAAGTCCTTTCTCCTCCCCTATGGAACTGTATTGTAAAAAATTAAAAAAAAAAAAAAAAGGAAGAAAGCACTTCTATATATAGTGATAGGGGTTCCACAGTTGACCTTTCCTGTGATTTTGTATGTGATGGTTTAGTGATAACTTCTGCCCTTTGGGTTTAGTCTTCTAGAAGACCTTCCACTTTTGGCTGATAGAGAGGGAATATGTAGGATTATTGAAATAGTCTTCATGAGTAAGGTATGAAAATTCATCACACCATTTCTGTCCACCTTTTTCATAACTTAAATTTCATGGAATTATTTAAATTTTAGATCCTGTGTGTGTATATTTAAGCCCAGATATGCTCTGTTTTCCTATGTGTTTATGATAAAAGCCAAAAAGAATGAAAGGAAACTTGTAAATACAGAATGGATTAAGACATTATGTGCAGAAGAATTTATGAAGTATGAGCATCATTTGCTGTGTTTAAAAATTTTAATTTAGATAGAAAATGTTCAAGATGAACATGTTTGAAGGACAAAAACTATTTAAAAATGTAAACAGTTAACCTAAAAGGATCTCTATGTAAAATTAAGGAATAATTGAGAAGACATAATTATGGTGTGAATTTGACATGATCCAGCCTCAGAAAAGGATTATCTGTCCCTATTTCAATCTATAATTTTAGCTTATTTTTAGCATTGTGTCACTGTGAACCTTGTAGTTTGCAAAACTGATTACATATTCATATGAAAATTAATGTTTCTAAAAATTGTACAAAATGAATAATTTTACTACTACTGTGCTAATATTAATTTCAAGTTTCCTTAATAAAATAGATTCATATCATAATTTCTCTCTTGGGAATATATCATGCAAATAAGTACAACAAATAAAAATTTTATAGCCAGTGCTATCATAATACAGATTCTTCAAATAGTATGTCTGACCTTATAAAATAGATGGGCACTATATGCAACTGTTATGAGTATGCTGTGATAAGCTGTTGTTGATATCCATTCTGTAACCTCTATTTATGGGAGCAGTGTACTCCCATCAACAAGACCAGAAAAAAACAGAACCTTGAACAACACTAGGTCAAATAAAAAATGTATATAATATATATTTACACACATATGTATATATACATATATACATTGTATGCATATAATATACAAAGAAAGTTACGAAGAAAGATTAGTACAGAAAAGCCCCATGTACTATTCAGTGAGTTTTCCCCCTCATGCCATGCCACACTTTGTTAGTACAATCGCAAAGCCAGAAAGTTGACATTGATTCAATGTTTAGATAGAGTTCTGACATTTTATCAAGCGGGTAGACTTAAATAACTCACTAGAATTGAGATATGGAGATATTTGGTAACCTCAAAAATCTCCCTTAGCCTACGTCTTTAACATTGCTTCCCTTTCTACCACGCTAATCTATGGAAACCATTAAACAACTCTAAAAACTATATTTCAAGAATGTAGTATAAATGAAATCATTGTGTGTATAACTTTGAAAAACCTGCTTTTCCCCCACCTGCCTGACTTTAATGAGAGTAATCTAGGTAAGTGTAGCAATAGTTGCTCTTTATACGGCTGACTAGCATTCCTTGGTACGAATGTTTGCAACTAACTGTTTACTTCTGTAGGGACATTTTGTTATTTCAACATTTTAGCTTTTAAATGAACAAAGCCACTAAAAACATTGGGATAATTTTGTTATGAGGACAGTTTCATTTTTCTTCCAGTAGTATGTACAGTAGTGCATCTGAGAGTTGTAGATATGATAAGCATTTTGATGCCATTTTGCTTTTTTGCTTAGGACATCAAATTGTCCCAGAATACTTTGCTGGAAAAAAATTTTCATTGAACTCTCAAATTTCTTATGCACTTTTGTCAAAAAATGATGTACCTATACTTCTGTAGAACTATTTTTGGGTTCTCTATTCTGCTCCATAGATCTGTCTGTCCCTATGTCAGTATCATGCGATATTGATTATAGTGTAAATGAGATTTGAAATCAGTGAAGTTTTTCCTCCTTTGCCTTTTAAGAATTGTTTTAGCTATTGTAAATATTTTTCCCTTCCAATGTGTATGCAAATTTGTAGAAAACTAAGAGATCTTTTCTATCTTGTCTTCCAATCCCTTTACCTAGAATATTTCTCCATATTCACTTGGAGTTTTCTCTTAATTTTCAACAACTTCAGTTTTCAAGCTTTTAACTTATACTTGCTTGCTTATTAAATTAAAACCAGAGCATCTTATTTTTTATGAGTGGTGTGCATTGGATTGTGTTTTGGTTTCCATGTGTTCTTTGCTGGTATAAATTAAAATTTTATATTATCTTGTATCCTACACTAGTGTGAGGTGCCCTGACAGATTTCTTTGTGTTTGTCCTGTGTGTTTTTTGTAATTGTAGGTTTATGTGTTTTTCATTGTCAGAGTTTGGAATTGTTTAGTCATTAGCTTTTCTGACTGTTTGTAGCTCAATCCTTTTTTTCCTTTCTTGGTCAGTTAGTAATGACAGCAACGTTAAGTCTTTGTTCATATTCTACATCATTTGAGGCTCTGTTTTGTTTTTCATGTGTTTTTCGTAATGTATGAGTTGATCAAATTCTATTTGCTGTTTTATTTCTTTCCTCTCATTTGAGCACATCTAATTATATTTTGGTTATCACATTTTTAGTTTCAAATTATAAAAAATATTGTATGTTTGCCCATGCTTTCTATCTTGCCCTGTGTTTCAGTGTGCTTTAAATGACTCCTTGAAGAATTTTTATTGTAGTTTCTAAAAATTGTTATCAGGCAATTCTAACAGTGTGACAGTAGCCTTATCTTAATCCTGATAACTTTATAAGAATTTATTGAATATTTTTAATTGAAAGATATTGTTAGTAATATTATATAAATCAAAGCATATTTAATGATTTTGAATATTCTTGGCATCTTTTGATTCTCTTTTCACAATCAACTTAATATCTTCCTTGTTTTAGTGTGATGACAAATTTTTTATTGACGGACATTTTGAGCACTATGCTGTAAGTTTTGTGATCCATTTAAGTCTCATCTGAGCAGGTATCTTTCAAATCACATTTTATTGTATGTTGAAAATTATATATATATTTGCATATTACAAAGTGGAGTTATGATTTTTCTCATAAAGCATTTTAACCAAATTAAGCTAATTAAACCATCCACTACTTACAACTTTTGATATCTTCCAAGACAAGAGCATTTGATATACTCTTCTAAAAACAGTGAAATGTACAGTACTCACTGTTGGCCACAATTATATTTACCATGCTGTACAAAATATCTGAAAAAAATAGGATATTGGGGCCCTGCATGGTGGCCGAACGGCTTAAGTCCTCTCCTTGAACGTGCTGGGATCCCATATGGGCACAGGTTCTAATCCCGGCATCCACTTCCCATCCAACTCCCTGCTTGTGGCCCAAAGCCTTGAGACTCTACACCCAAGTGGGAGACCTGGAGGAGGTTCCTGGCTCCTGGCTTTGGATTGGCACAGCTCTGGCCATTGGGGTCACTTAGGGAGTGCATCATCGGATGGAAGATCTTCCTCTCTGTCCTCCTTTCTGTATATGTGATTTTGCTATAAAAGAATAAATTGGTTTTGGCACAAAAAAGATTTTGAAATTCATGTATAGCTTTTTAATAATTCAATACCTCCATGAAATTTTTGAATATCCTTTGCATATGTTTCACAATATGTTGACAGGCATCTGAATTATTTCGTTTTATAAATATATTTCATAAATATTTATTTATTGTTGGAAAAATCTGCTTTTCCAATAATAAGTAAATAAATAAATGTATATATATAGTATACACATACATCATATATACATGCAGCATATATACATTATACACATATATACACCATACATAAATACATTTCATATATATATATAAATCAGAGAGAAAGATCTTCCATCTGCTGGTGCACTCCCCACGTGGCCCCAGTGGCTGGAGCTGATCTGATCTGAAGCCAGGAGTCAGGAGATTTTTTATGGTCTTCCACGTAGGTGCAGGGGCCCTTAGCTTTGGGCCATTTGCTGCCTTCCCCAGCCATAGAAAAGGAGCTGGATGGGAACTAGAGTAGCCAGGACTGGAAGCAGTGCCCATATGGATCCTGGTGCTTGCGAGGTGAGGACCTAGTCACTGAGCCACTACACCAGGGCCACTGGAAAGTTTTTAGAAGTATTTTCAGGTCAAAACTTGAGGGCAACACTGGATAGAATTACATAGATTTTCTGAACATTTCCATTGGGCTGTATTTTAGAAGGATATATATTTTTTGTTTTACTACATTTGCTTATTTCTCTTCCATTATTGTCTTATCTACTGTAAAATGTCAGTTTCCCCCTTATTAAAGTGGAGTTTTTATTGCTATCACAGTGTTTCTGAGTGGGAATTATTAATTAGTAAGCAAGCAAGCTGACTTGGGTAACAAAAGAACTACTTCCTTTTCAATCTCTACTCTGCCACTTCTCTAATCTAGATTTATGTTTTGCAAACTGAGTCTCAGATGGTTATGTGAATGCTGAACTTTATTCTTTTCTTGCTATGACAAAAGGATAACAAGAATTCTGTGGAGATTCTTCAGGCCTCTCCTATAGTATGCCTGTGTTTCTTGAACTTAAAACTTTGCTGTTTGGCTGCTCTTGTGTCAGCTTCATTTACACAATTCTTCATTTTGCAAGGAATTTATAAATACATTTATATATAATTTAGGCACTTCCTAGCAATCATTCTTAAAATGTTTTCTATGTAGTAGTTACTCATTTATTTTTTTCTCTTAATCTATTTTTTTGTGATTTTTGCATAGTTAAT
Source organism: Ochotona princeps (assembly GCF_030435755.1). Classification (NCBI taxonomy): domain Eukaryota; kingdom Metazoa; phylum Chordata; class Mammalia; order Lagomorpha; family Ochotonidae; genus Ochotona; species Ochotona princeps. The sequence goes on along the minus strand of NC_080836.1, from coordinate 63,763,538 downwards.
TAGGGTAATAAGGGTCAAGGGATACAGGAAAGTGAGTGAGACCATTATTTTCACATTCTCTTTTTTTCTTTCCTGTATTTTGGGGAAGGGGAGAGATAATGGGAAAAACTACACATTCTCTTTGATTTCAGTGTGGATAATAGAATAAAAATGTGATTATTCAGAAATAAATATTAAATCCACTTAATCTTTACAAAAATGTACTCACTACTTATAAAATACAAAATTAACTACAAAAATATTCTTGTCACATTTTGAGAATCAGAATTTTTGAATAAAGATGGTAGAGACCAAAATATTTAGGTTTGAATTTTCTAATGTAAAACCAAATGTTTATAGCTGAATTATTCGATGTAAAACAAACAGAAGATACAAATCAGTAATTATTTAGTATGTATAGTATAGTATAGTATATGAAATTGATCTATAGTTGCCTCCTGGATTTTAAGCATTTTCAATTTGTAGAAGAAAAGGAAGATTAGAAGAGCAAGATAGTAGGGAAAAAGGAAAGAAAAATCTCAAAAAGTAGATTAAGACAGTAGAGAAATTTGAAGAAAAATGTCAAAAGTTTATCATATTTTTCATTACAATCTCTTTCCCTGTGCCAATCATGCACACTTTTTCCTTTCTTTGAATGTACCATCAATTTTTTTGGCCAAAAGTCATTATCTCCATTATCTTCTCTACCTAAACAATTTCTGCCATTCTTTTAATATTATTTATCAAACATCCATTTAAATCATGTTTTAGAAGTGATTTATTTGTTGACAGAGAGTACAAGAAAAGAGCTCTTCCAGCCGCTTGTTTGCTACCTCAAATGCTTGCCATCAGCTGGGGCTAGTCCAGCTCCAGCCAAGAACACAGAACCCACCCTCTGCCATGTGGATGGAGGGAGCAGAACTCAGCACTTGCTGCTTCCCAGTTTCGCTAGTACATAACAAGATCCGAAGCAATGCCTCAGGATCACATCACTAAAGAAATTTCTTGAGCTTTTTTGTTTCATGCCAATCTCTCTCACTGTCTTTCCTTTCTGTAGCATTGTCTGTCATATAAATAAACAATTTTTTCGCAGAACATAGACAGTGGCACCTTTTGTATACTGACTAACAGAATTTTCACAAGAACTTGGAGAACATGATTCTTTAATAACTCATTTTTCTACAGTAAAATTTCCCATTTTCACAGCACATTTTCTACATAGTCTAACAATACAATCCAGAATTCCAGGGTCCAAGATTCAGAGTTAGTGTGGAATTAATACCTGGAGGTCATTTTACTCCAGTCTAAACTGGAGTAAATAGCAAATAGTTAAGACTAATAAGAAGCACACTATAAGAAACTGTAATCGGGGTGAAGGCTGTGGCACATCCAGACAAGTTGTTGCTTGGATCGTGCTCTTCCATCCAGCTTCCTGCTGAGCATCAAAGAAACACTGGATTGTGACCCAAGTACCTATAATCCTTCCACCTAAGTGGAAGATGGAATTCCTGGCTCCTGGCTTCATTGTGCCTAGTCCTGGATGTTACAGACATTTGAGGGGTTAAACAGTAGATGATAGCGCTCTCTCTCTCTCTCTCTCTCTCTCTCTCTCTCTCTCTCTTTGTGTGTTGCTGAGTCTTTAGAATAATTTTAAAATTCTTCCTCGGAGAAGAGAGAGAAGGAGAGAGAGAGAGGAGGGAGACATAGAGAGAGAGGGGAGGGGAGAGGAGAAGTTCAAAATATAACAGGAATTGAGTTTGCCAGTATTCACTTTGAAGATGGAGGCTCCTCCTTTTAAGTGAGATATGCCAACTAATGTGACAAGCAGCATATCTAGAGTGGAGATTTTCAAACACTTCTCAGGAATACCTAGTGTGTGCCCAAAAGCATGTATCAGAATTTCCAATTCAGTAAGGGCAAGAAAATTTGCAATTAGTTCTGAGGCAACGCTGACGCTGCTTCTCTCGGTCCTTCCTCTCTGCCTACTGCTGTAAGACTGGTAATTAAGCCAGGGTCAGGAATTTGGCTGTAATTATATTCAGACAACTTCACAACTTCTGCTTAAGCAATACCCATCACAAGGCATTTTTGCTTGTAGATAAATGAAATATTTAGCTAAAGAAATATTTGTGATTAAAGGCTTTACTAGAGTGACATATAAATATCACAACCAGGTGTTTCCAAAATGATAATATACATACAACCTACATACATTCAGCTTTTTTAAAAGGAGCTTGTTTTTTTTTACATAATCAGTTATTTACTTGAAATTTTATAGCAGTTAATTCCCCTTTCTGTCATGAAGCTAAACACTATTACTATTTTTAGTTGCATTTTTACACTGACAAGGAAATGAAGATGTGTATCCTAATTATTTGGATCCAATAATGGACAGGGTTTTATTTCAGTATACTCAGAAAAGTTGGATTAGCAATGTTAGATAAACTGTTTAAATTATACGTATTAGTGAATATCATCTGTGTAATTAGGATTATAAGTCTTTGCAATTTATTCCACAGTGAATGTTTACTGTCTCCCCAACATAGGTCACAGTTGCATAAAGTAGAATTTGATGTATTTTGAAATTTCAATGAATCCAGTACTTTATTACAGAAAAAAGAACTTGTGTCATATAGACAATTCTTTAATTTCCATTTCCAGTTCAATTTTAAACCATGTGAAATATATAATAAAATAAAACCTTTATAATTGCTTAATATCCTAAAAGATCATGAAATTTGTATTTCTATAGAATTATATCTATAAAATTTAATTTTTAAAATAATGTTTAGACTTTAAAAAATAAATATTTGTTTTAAAGGCACAAAAACAGAAAAAGAGATAGAGACAGGGATCTTGAAACTGTTGATTCTTCTTAAAAACCTGCAATGCCTGGGGTGACTACCGCAAATACTGGGAGCCGGAAACTCAAGGACACAGTTATTTTGGCTTTAACCATAGCTTTAGAGTCCGCACAGACTGAAAGCTGGCATTGAACCCACATCCTCTGATATGGGAAATGGTAGTCATAATTCGTATTTTAATCACCAAGCAAAACACCTGCCATTGGCAATTTATTCTTTATTTAGTTAGTTACTTTTTGTTTTTAATGTTCTTTACATAGTTGAGAGGGATCCACACCCATGTGGGTCTCTGAATAGGATGGGTTTAAATTTTTTTTTTTCTCTAGTGTCATAGGAGGGGGCCACTGCTTGCTGTCTTCTTCTTCTTCTTCTTCTTTTTTTTTTTTTTACAATTTAGTTATTTTTATTGGAAAGGCAGATTTACAGAGAGGAGACACAGAGAGAAATATCTTCCATCTGCTGGTTCACTCCCCAAGTGCCCACAGTGGCCAGAGCTGAGCTGATCCAAAGCTAGGAGGCTATTCTTAGTCTCCCATACAGGTACAGGGTCCCAAGGACTTGGGCTATCCTCCACTGCTTTCCCAGGCCACAAACAGAGCTGGATGGGAACTGGAGCAGATGAGACACGAAACAATGTGCGTACGGGATCCCGATGCAAGTAAGATGAGGATTTAGCCATTGAGCCATCTCTCCATGTCCAAACCTTCCCACTTTTTTAAGGTGTATTGGTGTCTGTGTTTAAAATGCATTTTAAGAGGCAAGAACATAGAAAATAAATATTAGGGCCTAACATGGACAACTGAATGTTCTAAATTAGTGCTTTTTACAAAGTAGGCATCCAATGATTCGAATGAATTAGGAATAAAGTACATAACAGACAGACAGTGGACATGCAGATCCTTTTTGAAGACACGAATGGCCAATAAAGCTGTAAAATTCTTAGGCATTTGACTTGACAGAATTAGCTCCAAGTGCCAGCCTCTGCCAGCTAGTACTGTAGCTAGCCCAACCAACCCTCACCCACTCTGGTTTTTGCTTGCACCAGTCGAAACAGTCAGCCCACCGTGGCCCTTCCCTTATCTAGCCCACATGAGGTCCACAGGTGTAACAGCCCTGCCTATTCTGATCTGCCCCCATCCCGACTCACGCTTTCCAATGGAAGTAGTTGTCCAGCAGGGGAGCCCACATTCCCCTGTCAGCTTTGCCTCCTCCCCCTGATTATCACATGTGCTGTTTGGGCGCTGCAACCACATCTAGTACGGCTCATCTCACCTTGGTATTCCTTATTGTGTACTAGTATGTGTCACAACTGTTGGTTCACGAGGAAGACAGGACTGGAAACAGAATGAACCCAGCAATCCCAACAACCAGCATGAGCATAAGCTGATTGGTGTGACGGACGGTGTCGGACTCTGTACTAGCAAACTCACACAAGAATCAGGCCTGGGATCATCTCAGATGAAGTTTCTTTGGAGATCCCTCCAACTGAACTGCTGATCTTAGAACCCCAACCATGAAGAGACTGTCAGCCAGTGGGTTCTGAATAGGATTCATTGTGATTGAAACTGAGAGATTGGCAGCAATCCAGAACTGATGAACTATCAAAACTGTACGAGCAGGACCCTCAGAGCGCGCCTCCCGTTGGGGATCTGGGATGGGTGGGAGATTGGGTGGGGCTTTTCCCTTTGTTTTTTTCCCTGACCCCAGATACAGGGAAAAATGATATTGGTGTGGAAACAATGGTATTACCCACTTTCACCCTGTAGCCCTTGACACTTTGTTCCCTAATCAACTAAGTAAGATTATTAAAAAATAATAATAATAATAAAAGAAAAAAGAAATAAAGTATAGTAAAATCACACAAAAAAAATTCTTAGGCAAAATGGTGAAAGATATTCAGTAAGCAACAAATTCACATGGTCTTCCTAAAGGCAGGGGAGACTTGACAGATCTTTAAAGGACAAAACGATTCAGGGACTTTAGAAAAAATAAGCAAGTAGCATTATCACAGAACAAGAAGTTGGTGGTAGAGTCTAGAGATAGGAAATTATCAGAGTACTCTCTGCATGTATATATGTTATCTTTGCTTTATGAGAAAGAACAGTGGCATAGAAGCAGGTACTTGTTGAACCATATACTATGTGTGACATTGTATTTTTTTGGAGAATTTTAGTCACTGACCACAGTAGCAATTCATATTTAAATATGACATTGAATACATGTAGCAACATTACCTGGCTATGAGCTTGATTTCACATTTAGATTATTACAAATAAACTAAAATGAATGCATCTTTAAATATTACATTTCCTGGATAGAAAACAATAAATATTACTGAAATTCATGCCATTCAATTTTTATCACTAGTCAAGGGAAAAGAGTGTACATTGTTGCCACAGATTATGAAATATTTAATTAAGTTCTAGCATGGTAGTTAATGGTTTTTCTGGAATGTAATAGTTAATTTGTTGCATTTGTTGGCAGTAAAATTTCAATTAAAGAGAAGACTAAACCTTTTATAATATATTAAATGAATTTTCTCAGGGGTGGTCCCTATGAGACATAGCTAACATAGAAATTTATTTAGTGCAATCATGGGAAGAAAAGCCTGTGTACTCTTAACAATGTTAAAACACCAGGTGGTTTGTTAGCCAAAATGCTATGGAAAATATTTAGCAAATGTGTTTTGCTCTAGGTTAACGTTCACTGAAAGTGAATAGATATTTCAAAGATGCTTTCCAAACAAATCATGCTTTACTAATTGGTTGTATACTAACAGAAAACCAATGTAAAAATTATGGAACTTATTTTTTATTAATAATTCTCTAAAAGCTGTATTTTAAAACAAATACTTCAGGCCAAGCATGGTGGCCTAGTGGCTAAAGTCCTAGCTTTGAATGCGCCAGGATCCCATGTGGGGGCTGGTTCTAATCCCGGGAGACCCACTTCCCATCCAGTTCCTGTTTGTGGCCTGGGAAAGCAATCCAAGACAGCCCAATGCATTGGGACCCTGCACCCGCTTGGGAAACCTGGAGGAAGTTCCTGGCTCCTGGCTTTAGATCAGTGCAGCACCGGCCGTTGCGCTCACTTGGGGAGTGAATCATCGGATGGAAGATCTTCCTCTCTGTCTCTCCTCTTTGTATATCTGACTTTGCAATAAAAAGAAAGAAGTCTTTAAAATAAATAAATAAAATATATACTTCAAAAAAACCCACTGCTAATTTGTAATTATTTTAGGACTTCATTTTAATTCTGTTTAAAATTATAATTATTTTTAATTTAGATGTCAACTTCCTGCTGATGAAAACAGAAGTATTATCTTGCTTACTTTTTTCATTCCCAATGATAGATTTAGATTTTAGCTTATTCATTATTTAATAACTTGATAATTTACATTAGCTAAAGATATTATTTTTAATTAATTATAGTAGCAAAATGAATATACATCTATCATTCTACTTTGTAGTCATATTTATTAAATTTTTAACTTAACAGTTTATATTGTTTTAGCTTCTTAAAAATGCTTGCCACTTTGTAAAATTATAACTTTATCTTAAATATTATAATTTTACTGATCATATTTAGTTATTTAATCACCATGGGACTCAGTTTCATCTGTTATATGAGTGTTAATGATAAAAATCTACTTTCAAATAAAGTGTTCCAACTTTACCCAAATAATCAATTATATTTTGTTATTTTCATATTTACTTGTGATGAAAACTCTAGATTTACACTGATTTCTGAACTATATTTAATCTGTTTCCTGTGACAGTTCCAAATTGTTTTACTTTTAATGGCTTCAGATGGTTTATGTCTGTTAGAGCGTATTTTCTCTAAATCTACCACACTATGAGAACAGGATACTGACTCCTTTGCGGATCTTCTGTCCAGCAGGTCCCGAGACCACTGGGAGTGAGGTGACAGTGTGCTTCTGAAGCAGAAACACTAGAGTCAAACTAGTGGTGAGGGATGTCCAGTTATTTGAGAGCCGTCACAAACTTATATAGGGTAAGAAAAGGGGCAGGCAGAAGGGTGTCCTTAAGGCACTTCCACCCAACAATTACACTGCAACAGGCTAGTAGGTACGTCTCTCTGGACCCTCCAATGAAGTTAAAGGTCAGGAAGCACAGGAAGCTATGTCTCAGGGCAAGCTTGTTACCTGCTGAAAAGCGGAATGAATATAACATTTGACTTTTTAGAGCTGTTTACCAAGGAAGTCCTAGGACAGTTCGTTAAAGAGACAGAGAAGAGAGACTGCGATGCAGCCCTTTGTTTCTGCTGCATGCCCAGTGAACAGGCCATGTTGGGGTCTCGGTTAGCCAAGGCTCCTGTCAGGGGTTCCCATGGGGACACAGTGTGCCATGTGCCTACGCCCTCCCGCATGGGCTAGGCAGGCAGAGATCCAGCAGTGATCTCCCACATCTCCTCTCATGTACTTACTAGATGCCCATCTGCAGAGCTCATTAGAGCAGCCTCATAGTATAGAATGAGGAGCTGAGTCAAAAGGAAAAGAAATGGGTCTACATTCCCATATCCTCATTTAATTCTGTTTTGATCGGCACTGCATTTTAATTAATAAGAAGTAGTTTGATGTGTATGTTTACTATTTCTCATCAGAAGTGTCACAAATATGTAGGTTTATGCTTAGAATTAGAAGCTTAATCTGGCAACCCTTAAATTATAAAATGATGCCATTGAATGGATATGAATATTCTTGCAACACATGGGAACTTCACATTCTCTTCTTTTTGTGAATGAATAAATCTTTAAAAAAAATCTTTGTGAAAGATAGGTTGGTTGTACGTCTCTGAATTTCCTTGGGGGATTTCCATTCTGATTTTAAAGGGTCTTCATCATACATGAGCACAGAAAGAGCATCAAAAATGCCAGAAAAGGCTCCTCAGGAACTTAATGATGATTTAGCTAAAAATGGCAGCTGTGAAGCCAATGTTTGAATAAAAAGTAGTTGGAGTTTCAGAGAAATGAGTCAGTCTAGTAATTCCACAAATACAAAAGATAATTACTTATTGACTTTTGCAGGTTTATCATCTAGAGAGACTAACTTACCTGTGAATACTGGCTCCTCTCTGTTTTCTGGGAAGCTAAGATCAGTGCAGGACTGGCGTATTTCTGAGTCCTTTCTCACTCCACATGGGCTCCATCTTCATTTTCCATGGTGATTGCAGCCAATTAAGGATCAAAAATGTCCAGGGATTAAAGCTATGTATTGATAATAGTGGGCCAAAAGAGATGACAGGTCTGTTACAACTTTTTATGATAGTCTGCTTACTTAAATCTGCAAGTTTTAAAATTTTTGATGTGTATGATGAAAGTGTTATTCCGTAATTGAAGTCTGTTACAGGGAAAAACTGTTAAAGGAAACTTGTCTTTTAATTATGTAGACCTATATGTTTTTCTCCCTTGAGAACTGTGTGACCAAGTTCATTAAGTATTGTGTATGAGAGTAAGAGTGCTAATTATCTTTATAGTGAAAATCGTAATATAAAAACAAAATGTGTTGCTATCGCATTGATGAAGATAGAAATGTTAAGAAGTGTCTGTGTCTTGTTTGTTATTGTGACTCTTATTAATTTGCACCAATATTTTAATTTTCACCTGTATTCTAGGGTGGGAGATATTTTAATGATAGACATTTAGATAAATATGAAAAAGGAGGTAGGCAATATTATATTTCTTACAGTTAAGAACTACTTCAGGGTTTATTTTAATCAGAGAACTAATAAACTGAAAAAGAGATGGGCAAAATATTTCTTCATATTCATATCATCGTATCATCATGTATGTTTTCCTAGAAAAGCCAGCTTTAAAACATATTTTCTTCCGTAAATTATTAATGTCTCATAAAAAAACCCTACAAAAATTGCAAGCACTAGATTCCACCAAAATTTCTTAATAATTGACAAACTGGTTAAAAAATTTAGGATGAAATGTGAAGGACCTCAAAATGCAAGACAGTTTCACAAAGGATAAAATTGAAGGATATATAGTAGCTCATTTCAAAGGGCCAACGTTGTGGAATAGCGGGTAAATCTGCCAGTATAAACACTAGCATCCCATATGGGTGTTTGTTCATGACCTAGCTGCTGAACTTCCTACCCATTTCACTAACGGCCTGGGAAAATTGTATAGAAGATGGCTGTAATGGTTATGTTCCTGCCACTCTGAATGTCCTGGATAATGTTCTTGGCTCCAGGCTCTGGCTACGCAAGCCTTTGTGGTCATCTGGGACACAAACCATTGGATGGGAAATTCTCTCTCACTCTTTGTTAACTCTCTAACTCTTTTTTAACTCTGACTTTCAAAATCAATGACTAAATATCCTTTAAAAATTACTGTATTTCTGTGTGTGCATGTGTCGATCTATTTTTCAGTTATCTAATTAACCAAATATTTTTGTGTTTCTAAAAAAAGATCATTTCCTTACTGAATTTCTTTATCACTGTTGTTAGAATTGCATTGTTATATAAATGTAGGTTTGTTTCTGAGCTCTCTATTTAGTGGAACCAATCTATACTCAGCTGTATATACTGACATAAAAAGCTTGTAAGAAAGTCCTTTGGGGGGACCTGGAGCGATAGCCTAGTGGCTAAAGTCCTTGCATTGCCTGTGCCAGGATCCCATATGGGTGCCGGTTCTAATCCTGGCTGCTCCAGTTCCCTTCTAGCTCCCAGCTTGTGGCCTGGAAAAGCAGTTAAGCACGGTCCAAAGCCTTGGGATTTTGCACCCGTGTGGAAGACTCAATAGAAGCTCCAGGCTCCTGGCTTCAGATGGGCTCAGCTCTGGCCACTGCGGCCACTTGGGGAGTCAGTCAGTGCATGCAAGATTTTCCGACTTTCCAATAAAAATAAATAAATATTTAAAGAAAAAAGTCTTTTACATTTATTTTTCTTATTTACCTCCTTAAGCATATGTAAGCACATTAGACACGTTTTCTATTTTTCATGCAATCTACTTAAATTTGTATCATGTTTCTGATGGTAAATAATAAGCTTATTCTGGTTTCTAAAGTCTTTTCACTTCCATGTAAGGCTCACTGGTGACATACTCGAAATTCAGAATTGCACACAGTGAGATCAAGGCTTTCAGTTTTTGTTACTACTCTCCTCAAGGTTCACTGCTCAAATTCAAAGCCATTTTCATATTGAAGGATTTTATATTAGAAACACCCATCTTCACACACAAAATCCATGTAAATAATCTCTTCCTGTTTAATAATTACTCCAATACTTAGTGGCTGAAAACAGAGAACATTTATTATCTCAGACTCTGAATGTTGAAATATTGGGAGCCGCTATGCTACTTATGTTTGCTTGGCAACATCGAAGTTTCAGTGGTGACTACAATCATTTGGGGTTTCCACCAAGGCAGGGTTATCTTCCAAGCTTATTCTCATGTTCTTGCTGTGCCTTAGAGGTCTGAGTCCAGATGTTGTGATGTGAACCCTTCGTGGCATGTCGTCTGATGCCATGCTTGCTCATTTGCTTCAAACTGAGCATTCCGGGACACAGCAGAAGAGAGACAGCTAAAGACAAGACCAGGGTTGTTTTATGATCTGATTTCGAAAGTAACATCCCTTAACTTCAGCTTTGTTCATTTCAGCAAAAGTCAATAAGTCTCACCTCTATTGAAGGGTAGAGTATTAGTATGCAAGCACTTACATAACAGCAGGTGGGGATCATGGGGAGTTGGAGGTAGTTTTGGTGATTTTAAGTGTTTTCAAGGCTGATTATTGAAAAAAATTTTGTATGATTTGAACTTGCACACAAGTTGCTATTGATTTGAATATTGTGCCTAAACTTAAGGTTTTTACAAAATATTTTAAATTATGTCTTAAGTGGGAAAAATGCCCAACTTTAATGGAAATATAATTACCACAATGTAACTTTTAAGATTTAACCAATTTTATTAGATACAGAAGATACAATGTCATACTTCTAGCCTGTGTTAAAAAACAACAACAATAAAGTTAGTTAAGAGATGAAGAAAGGTCATGAACTTCATAGGCATTTTTCAAAGACTGAAAATCAAATGGTCAACAGACATGAAAAAAAATGCTCAGGATCACTAGCCATCAGGTAAATGCAAATAAAACTACAGTGAGTTTTCTTCTCATCCTGATTCGAATCGTTATAATACAAAAACAATAAATTCTGGTGGGGATGTGATGGAACAGATACTCTGATCCACTGTTGGTGGGACTTTAAGGTAGTGCTATTATTCTGGAGTTAGTATGGAGATTCCTCAGAAACTCAAAAATAGATCGACAATATGACTCAATCATCCTATTGCTGGAAATTTACTTAAAGAAAGGGAGTTATCTGTCCTCCTATGTTTACAGCAGCTGAAATCATGATAGTTAAGATATGGAATTAGCTTAGATGTTTATCAACTGATGACTGGATAAAAACTGTGGCATATATACCCTGTGGAAAACTGTTCTCCAGAGAAGAGAATGAAATCCTATGTATACAAGTGAAAGTGACAGTTTGATATTTGATTATTTTTTGCAGCCTTTATTTATACTCTTGCATAACACTGACTTTTTTTTCTGCTTGTTACTTGTTGAATTCCTTCTCCCAATAAAGTGTTAAGCTTGTGATTGTGGAACAAATTGAATGTATATAATTAGAAAAATAAAGACAGTAATAATAAACAATAATAAAAAAGATGGAGGGTGTGTGAGGAACATAAGCAGGAGGGTGGGTAGGGTGGAAAATATCACTGCTAAATCTTCATTGTGAAATACATGACATTTTTGTACTTACATAGTTTTCTTAAAGATCACTGCTTAAAAAAAAATCACTGTTAATTTTTAAAGTAGATTTTAAAAACTGATTTCTTTTTTAAATAATGTTTTTATTTTTCATGATTATAGTTCCATAGACTCAGGGATTTTCCCTCCCACCCTCTCCATCTGACCCCACCACAGCTGTTTTCCCCTGTGTTATTACAATTGTATGGTCCTTCAGCAATACTCACAAGTCTATCATTCTGCTACTTAAATCTATCATGACATTGTAGGTATAGATAATAGGAAATTCAGTGTTCTGTCAAGATGTATCTAACAGTTTCATTGGGAGTCCATCTTTGATTTTTGAGTAGGTATGCATAATGCACTGTATCTTTACTTTTCTGTATGCTGGTCTCCATTATACAGTTCCTCTAGATGAATATATGTATATACATGTTTACCTCTATGTCTGTTTATCTTGTGTTTTGCATAAAGGTTGCTTATATCAGAGAACGCATCTGATATTTGTCCTTCTGGGATTGGCTTACTTAGGGCCATTTTGTTTCAAATAGTAGAATGTCTTTTTTTTTTTTTTTAAATGGTTGAGCAGTATTCCTCATAGTAGCTGTACCACAGTTTCTTTATCCATTCCTCTTTTGATGAGCATCTGGGTTGTTTCCATATCTTTGCTATTGTAGATTATGGTGCTACAAATCTAGGACTATAGGTCAAATAATGCATATCTGCTTTATGCAGATTTCATTTCCTTTGGATATATTCCCAGAAGTGGGGTAGCTGAGTAACAAGGTAGATTGATTTTCAGTTCTCACAGCACTCTCCATACTGACTTCCACAGTGGTTGTACTAGGCTACACTGCTATCAACAGTGAAGTAAGGTACCTTGCTTCCCACATTCCCACATCCATGCCTGCAGTTACTGTTAGTAGAGTTCCTAATGGAGGCCAATCTTACTGGAGTTATGTGTGTTTATTTGTGCTTCCCTGACAGCTGGGGGCCTGAGCATTTTTGTCATATGTCTATCAGCAATTTGAATTTGTACTTGTGAAAAATGCATGCTCATTTCCTTTGCCCATTTCATGACAGAGTTGTCAATTTTGTTGTTGTTAAGTTTCTGAATCTTTTTGTAAATCCTGGATATTAGTCCCCTTGTGTAATGTGTAAAGATTTTCTCTCATTCTGTTGGCTGCTTCTTCATTTTGTTGTTTCTTTTATTGTACAGAAGTTCTTAGTTCTATGCAGCTCCTTTGTTGAAAAAATTGACTTCTAATGTAGGATTTTTGTAGAAATGTACTTATGTTCTTACATTGCCACATTTTTTTTCATTCTGTCTTTATAATTTTTATGACTATACACTAAAGAATCTTGTTGTACAACAAAGAACATTCCACCCTTTTTTCAGAGAAAACTTGTATATTACTCAGTGTGCTGCCAAAAAACAGATTGAGGAAGATTTAATTGTTGTAATTGGTGTTGTTTCAAAGTGGATTAAATGGATAATGAGGAAACTAGAGAGTGACAGCTGTACAGAGTTCCCACGACCCCTTGAGTAGGTAAAGCAAAGGGCAGAGTTGGTACTCCTTGTGCTGGAGAAGGGGCCGTCCTGCAGTTGATGCTCCCAGGAGCTGTGGCTGTGCTGAGTACATGGCCCGGCTGTGTGCGACTTCGTGCTTCTGAATGCCTAACTCCTGCATGTATATTTCTGGGCTGTTACACATGGTTCAGGGAAACTGGATTCTGCCCCTAGCTGTCCTAATCACAGAGCGGTTACCAGACCAAGGAGTTGGAAATTCTGAGCTCCAGCCTTTTACTCTTCTCCAATGACTACTAGGGGACATAAATTTCCGTTGGCAAAAGAATCACCAGAAGCAGTTAAGGTAAATGTTTCTTAACAGGCTGCTGTTATATTTTCGGGTTATTAAAGATGTAACTACACTGACAGTTCTGTGAGCTCTTAGAAATCATTTATTTCCAGATTGATTTTTTAAAGTCTTGATTCAAGTAGACACTGATAGATCCAGGTGGTTTTATGTTCTGAGAAAAAGTTGGGCTGCAAAGATTTTTATAATGAGAATGGAAATACTGAATATAACAATGTGTTTCAAACTTGAGCATCCATCAGAACAACTCAGAGTACTGTTGAGACAGAAATTGCAAATATCTATTCCCAGATTATCTGATCCAATCAGTCTGAGATTAATCTAATAACCTGCACATTTCTGAGGTACTGATTGATGCTGGTTCTATTTGAATTGGGTTTGTTTAAAAGGAGATTTAAACATAATGCAGTCTCTCAAGAAAAGCCTTGGTCCACCTAGTGGACAATCTCAGAATAACATGCTCATCAAAGGAGTCAAAGGGATCAGGCCCTCTTGTATCCGTGCTCCTCACCTCCCTCCAGCTGGGGACCCAGGTTGCCTGTGGAGGACCTTGATCTGAGGCCAGCTCTCTGCAGCTCAGGAGGCATTGACAAAGCCAAGAGCTGGAGACTATCTACTAATTCCCCCCTCCAAGTTGGCACGAAGGCCTTCCCTGATAAGAACCCAGGAGTAAATCTCTGTGTTTACCAAAAGCTCAAAATTAAGTGTCTTTGTTATGGTTTGCTGTGAGTTTTTTTATTTCAGTTATATTAATATAGTATCCAATAGTTAGATAAAATATGAACACATCATTTTCTACATAATGTGGCAAAGAAAAATAGGCTTATTAATTGAATGTGATTGTCTCTGTGTCCTCATGTTGTTCTGAAATAATTGTGTAATAAATCTATAAAACAAAATTATTTTATAAAATACTACAGGATACAATTAAGGATGTTAGAATTCTTTTGAAGGATAAAGATGTAAAGTCCAGGTATAATGGATACAATTTATGATTCAATTATACAAACTACTCACTTTCTTGGTAGAAACATAAACTATATTTGAACTATGGCTATTCTAATTATGAATTCATACTGGAAACAGAATTTGAGCCTGTGGATGAATGGGAGAATATTTCTTTGTTAACATTAAAGTGAATTTAAATATGTTGCATTTTCATATTAATTTCTGAATTTTATTTATTTTAATGTTTTGGGATTTTACATTCTTACATATTCAGTACCACAAAAATATTCTTTCTTTGTAAGTTGACTAGCAGGAGATTACGTTTTAAGAAAAGTGTCAGCTATTAAGATTGGATTTTTTTGGCTTCATTTTGCAAAGTTCATTACTGATGAATATACAGCTAAAGTGCTAGAAGTCAGCGGATTTCCACATCTAGTGTTTCTGTCTTCATGGCTTAATGAAAACTTTGTTGTAAGTTTCAGAGCAAACTCTGATAAAAATGTTGGGAAATGTTTCCTTTTTTGTGGCAAACCATTGCAGGATTATTGTTTTTATTTTGATTCCTAAAGAATTTCTAGCAAATCATCACACAAGAAATGATGTATTTGTGACAAAACAGAACAAATACTCCATAAGCTGGTAACCTACAAGAATTTCTTATGTGAATAATGTATTCTGCAGCATGGAATGAAGCAACTCAAATGTTATAAATATTCTCATATTATTTATTAAGTTAGACTTGTACTTAAAGAATATGTAATATGACAATGTTGTTTTTTAGTAATAATTGTTCCAGAAATACTTAAGTACATTCTAGTTTTACTGATAGGTGTACATGTAAATATGAGTTCATGTGTTTTGGGGGGTTTTTGGGGGGTGTTGTGATTATTCAACTGACTCTGAACTGAACATGTCAAATCACATGTTAACTTTAAAGTCCCTGTTTCAAACTGAGACGTGAATGGGCTCTGTGTATTGGCGCTATGTTGTTTATTTCGTCGCCTAGGCTGGGACCCGTTAGTTTAAAAGCCTGGCAGCAGCCAAACTCAAGAATTTCAACATACGTTGAGGGATACTGAAAAATGGGAATCAAAATAAAGTGAGGTAGAAGTAATACATTCTTGTTTTCTACAGCACAATGTAATGCTTATAGCGTGTAATAATGCATTGCATACCACAAAAATGAAAAAAAGGATCTATAGAACCAAGACATAATAAAGAAATGGTAAAGAAATGAACATGTTAATTACTTGGTTTGGTTAGTTTATACTATTATGTGTATGCATGAAATATTATATTGTACCCCCAAAACATGCATTATCTATTTAATTAAAAATTAAAGTGGAATATAATAGTGGATACCAGAGGCTGAGAAAAGGGGGAGTGGGTAGAAAGAGGATGGTTAACAAGTATAGGGTTATAACTTGTTAGGAAGAATAGCTACTAATATTTTACAGCATAGTAGGATAATGGTGGATTACAAAAATTATGTATTTCAAAAGAGCTATTAGAGAAAATTTGAATGTTTACAAAGAAATAGTAAATGTTAGCAAAAAGGAAAATGACAAGTTTATCCTGATCATTTCACTAGACAATTTATACGTGCATAAAAATGCTATACGGTGCCATAGACTTAAGTATATTTTATTTTTTACTAAGCATTGATTACATATTTTTTAAAAAATGACAAGAAAGAATGCAGGGACATTTGTGACTGTTTCTTAATACTTGAATGTTGCTTTAGCTAAAAGAGTGTTTTTATTGCTTTTGTCCTATTTTTAAGAATCAGAGGAGAAAAAGAGATAGGGAGAACATGCTGCCGTCTCTTGGTTCACTCCCCATAAACCTACAAAAGTTGGTACAGGACCAGCACGGAGGTGGGAGACAGGAACTCAGTTTGGGTATCCCACGTGAATGTCAGGAACCCAAATTCTTCAGCTGTCACTTGCTGCCTCCAGGGGTACACTTTAGCAGGAAGCTGGAACTGGAGCTGGAGCCAGGTTTTAAACCCAGGCACATAAGGGATGAAATGTCAATAAGTTGCTTGACTATTGCTAGGCAAAATATCCATGCTTTTTTTTTTTTTGCTTTTCACGTTATTGTATCTTTATTATGTGCTTTAATTAGTTTTTTTATTTTACATCTTCTTATTAGTATTATTTCATGATACAGTTCCATAGGCCCTGGGATTTTTCTTACCTCTTCTCCAACCCCCTCCTCCCTCACTGAGTTCCCCTATATCACTACTATAGTATAGTTCTTTACATAGTCATATGTCCATCATTGCGAGCATGAACAGTGGCAGAATCCAGCATCCTATTGTCAAGATAGAGTAAGCAGTTTTATTAGGAGTCCATCTTTGTCTGGAAGTAGAAATGCATAGTGCATTGTATCTTCACATCTGGATATAGTAGTCTCCATTACACAGTTATTATACATCCCCTTAAATGAAAAGCCACAAAACAAAACCAACAACAGGAAGAAAAAAGAAATTAACAACACCATGAAGTTAAATAACATGCTCCTGAATGACTAATGTGTCGCTGATGAAACAAAAAAGAAAATCAAGAACTTTTTGAAGAAAATGATGCTACTGTATGATCTATGAGTCATTGAAGAATCTAATGACAAAGAATGTGTTTTGAAGAGATGAAACAAAAAAAATCAAAATCCATGAGATAGAGTTTCTGTTGATCTTTGTTGGTGAGATATGTCTCCTGTAGGCAACAAATAGATGGATTTTGTGTTTTTAATTCTAATTTAATGATGAAAATATTGAATCACAGGGAGTTTAATAAATTTTCTCATAGATACAATTCCAAGTCCCTTACTCACCTATATGAATTAATTTGTGAGAGTTCCCACTCTGATGATTTGAACACCCCCCACGTGAATTTTCAATGTTTAATTCCCAATTAAACAATAAATCAAACTGTAGCATTTTCTAACTCTCCAAGTGTCTTTCCCCTCACTCCTTTAATGTCTTGTCTCCAAGATTTCTCTAATGAAGATTTCTTCTAGCAATATCCTACATAGAGCGAAATTTTCTGCACAATCATTCATCTCTATTACTCCAGAGTACAACTTGTATAAAACCAAGAACTATGTCATTTGGTACTCTAGTGTCAATGAAGTATTTTGTATCTTGATACCTAGGTACTAGGAGTCATAGTGAATAGTACATAATCACAGCAAGATGTCCATGTTACAAAGAGTAACTCACAACCTTTAAGTGGCAAAGATAGAATGTTACTGTGAACAATCTCATTTCAAAGACAGTTTGCTAATCATCTTATCAAACTTCCACGCTATGAGAAATATATTTTAGTATTTAAAGTAAAACATTACTATCTTTTCCTCAAAATTTTGTTTTCTGCATTTTTGTTTTCAATAGAACAATACAAATGAACTTTTTATTAACCTGAGAAATAACTGAAACTTTTATTTATTCTCCAGTCATGCTGTGTAGAATATGTTCCCTCTAGTTAAAATGCTATCACAGGTCATGCTTTTTTTTTTTTTGAAGATTTATTTTATTTTTATTACAAAGTCAGATATACTGAGAGGAGGAGGGATAGAGAGGAAGTGGAGCTGCCGGGATTAGAACTAGCAGCCATATGGGATCAAGGCGAGGACCTTAGCCACTAGGCCACGGTCATGCTTTTTTAAAAAACATACTAATTATCATTTGTCATTTGGGTTTCTAATCTGTTTGACATATATCATGCCTAAATTGCATTGCTATTTCTTGTCCTCTGGAGAATCTCAGGTTTTGAAGTTCTCTTACTCAATGTTTTCGTGGCACATTCACACTTATTGCACATAACTTTATGCTTTCTGAACATTTTTTCTACTTTACAATATGATTTTACTTGTAATTATATTTGGTATACTTCTAGCTTGTACTTTATGTATAAGATTATTTCTAGAAAGATGCAGAAGAATATAAATTACTTGGGTTTTAGTCAGACACTGATAGCATAATTCCATCATGACATTTACTTCTGTGTCTCTGAGAAACTGAATAAACACATAGACAAGATCCAGACCACATGTAAAATAGCAACCCTCCCAAGAAACTAAACCGCACTACCTGGAGAAACCAGTTTAGGCAGTTGAACACCTGCAGAAGTCATGGGCCCAAACAGCAAGAATGTGATCAGTAACTGACAGCTTCCCCAGTTTTTACCCCTGCTTCCAATTTCGAAGTAACCATCAAAAGCTAAATATTTTTCTATACACAATTATACAAGATGGTTTTGGTTCTAGCTGGCTTGCTTCATGGATATTTAAATTTTCTCTTTCCATATTTTAAGATTAATTTATTTGAAAGTTGGAGTTGCAGAGCTAGAGAGAGATCGAGTAGAGAGGGAGGAACAGAGAGCAAGAGAGAGGGGAAGAGAGGTATATTCCAACTGCTGATTCACACCACAGATAGCTAAGTTCAAGGGAGTTGGCTGACTGGTTTGCTATTACAGGAAGTTCTGAATATTCTTTGCTTATTATCATTGAAGTGGTCTTTACCATTCACTTATGTATACTCTGCCAAATTGAATGTGAATGCTTTTAGATGCATAGTCCTAATAATTAAGAAATTGCTTGCACATTATATTCATGAACACTCACTTATGGTAGTCTAAATATACAGAGTCTTACATCAGGACTCTGCCCTCATCATTGGGCAAGCCATACAAATTTGGAGCTCAGGAGGCCTCGTTACCTGGAGAATGTGGCTGAGGCACTTTCCAGGTGTTTTCAGGAAACACCCTGACTAATATAGTTACCTCCACTCAGTATATTCCACTTGAGGAAATTCACCCTTGTCTTCTTCCTGGTCACCTGAGTCCTGCAAAGAGACAGGTTTGTGTTCTTTGTTCTAATGGATCTCAGTCACAAGATGACTCCTCCTCCTTGCACTACACATTGCCAATGCCGTTTTAGGACAGGATAAGATGTGTGGGGGGATAAAATATTAGGGAAGGTGTTTGTCTCTCTCACCTCTTACTGTAAGTGTTACGTTGTTACAGATTGAATTATGTATCCCTCAACCCCATCATTCATGTGTTGAAACTCTTATTCATAATATCTCCTATTTTGAGTGTATTTGGAGAATGTTTCTTTATAGAGGTAATAAAGGTTAAGGGAATCATTGAAGTAGATGTTATGGCAGTATGACAGGTGTCTTTATAAGAAGAGATTAGGATCTAGACACATAGAGAGAAAAACTTTGGAACACAAAGGAAAGCACAGCCATCTATCAGGTTGCCATAAAGAGGCCTCAGACAAAATAGCCCTAATACCACACTGATCTTAGAAGCTTAGCCTCCACAGTGATGTGAAAATCATTTTCTATTATTTGGTTGCTCAGCATGAGGTGGTTGGAGGTGGTGGCAGCTTTGACAGAAAATGCACACAGAGCCACTGTTTGAACTGGGTTTTCCTCCAAAGATTCATGTGCTGGAAGCAAGGTCCTGAACATGCATTGATGGATGTGAAACCTTTGAGATGGGACCCAGCAGAACGTGAGTGATTAGGTCATTGATGAGCCACCAGTAAAAGGGACCAACATTAGACTCCTGAAGGAAACATTTCCCTGAAAAGCAAGTTGATAGAAAGTGAGGCCACCAGGTGACCTTGGTCCCTCAGGCACATGGCTATTTCTTTTTCTGCTTCTCACCAGAGGCCAAACATTTGGGGATCTTTGATTGTGGACTTTTCAGTGTGGGCTAAATGGGCCTCCTTTCCTCTGCCCCCCTCCCCCACAGTTGCAGACACAGAAGTTTTATTTGCAAAGTGACCAGGTGAACATGGAAAAAAGAGGGAAGGGGAAAACACATCCTGGGAGAAGGCTGGGAGATGGGGTGCCTCTTGAAATGAAAGAGGGAGAGAAACCAAAAATTTTTGGAAGGCTACTGGGATTATGTGTATTCTCTGATCCCTCCTTGCCTGGACAGGACATGTGGGGAAGATATTCCCCATTGGTAAACTGATATCTCAATCCGTTAGGAAATGGCTGGGCAATTCTTGTGCTACCCACTTGGTGTAGCCAAGATTTTAGCAAGTTTGGATGGTCTTAGATCCCCCTCTTGGGATCCTACAATTGTTTCTGTAGGGGCAAAGGATGAAGCCATCTTCTAGCTACTTCGTACTAAAATGGGGCATCATTTGAGTAAAGGGGCCACTCAAGGCATGGGGTCCACGGAGCGATGGTCTGGGTCTCATACTTGCTGTCACAGAAGCTGATCATCGTGTAAGATTTTTTTTAAATTAATCTCTTTTTATCATCATTTCATGATACAATTCTATAGATTGTGGGATTTCCCTATCCCCTCCGCAAACCAACCCCCCTCCTCCCTCACTGAGTTCCCCTATATCATTGGTATAATATAGTTCTTCATATACATATAGTCATATGTCTATCACTGTGGGCATGGACAATGTCCATCAATGTGGGCTGAGTCCAGCATCCTATTGACAAAATACAGTAAACAATTTCATTGGGAGTCCATCTTTGATCTGGAAGTAGAAATGCATTGCTGGAGACGTGCTCCGGCTGACTGAGAGCTTGCAAAGGATGCGTGGATCAGCGAGATGATAAGAAGAAGAGATAAGACACGGACCACTATGGCTTGATGCTCATAATGGACAACTCAGAAAAGTTGTCTTCTTTTTTTATACACAAATCATCACAAACTTTTGCACAATATCCAATTGTTTCATTTTTACATCATGGTTAAGAAAATGCAAAAAACAATCCTAACATATTATTTACTTTAAAGAAAATATTTTGGCAAGCCATTACTCATTGAAATCTGCAGTGACCTGGCTGAAGCCAGGAATTCCACGGTTGGCAGCACATGCAGTTACATAGTGAGAAGTAGTTTACTTATACTCAAAATTAATTTTATACTCAAAATCAATTTTTACTAAACACAAACTAATATTGATTAAAATATTAAGAATACAGAATTAAAAGATTCTAAATAAAAGGATCTTATACAAGCATATAACATAGGTTCTTTGCTAAATCTTATAATCACGTCATGCATTAATTACCGTCACCTTCACCTAGTGCTGATTCAATTGTGTTTTGATCTTTTGTTAAAGGGCAGTGAAAGGGATCAAGGCTGCTCAGCCAATCTACAGAGGGCCTTTACAAAAAACTTCCTTTTATCTATATAAACTGTTTTCTTTCCCTAAACATAAGTGCTAATATAAGATTGACATTTTAAGCCATTTTGAGGGGGTTCACATTTGTTTCCCTTTAGAAGATGCCCCATATACTTTTGCTTTCTGTGGTGAGAAACTAAAATGCGTCATATCATGTGTTGTAACAGTTCGAGGCGCATGGTAAACAAACTCTTGGTACCTCCATGATTGCCATCAGTTGCAAGATATTATCAAGCCATTTCTTAAGGAAAACATTACTTATACTAGGGCAAATTCCAGGACAAAAGTGGGCACATAACAGGATATTTGGAAACATAGTGGGCTCAATTGTACCATTGTATACTTTAGCTGTGTGTCTTAGCCTTACATCGCTAAAGATGTTTTTATCCTAACATGATTGATCAATTTGAAGTGTCTACCAGTTACAGGAATCACTTCACATTAGCAGAAAAGCAACAACAACACCCTCAGGAAAATTCTATGAAACATCAGAGAGGTGATTGAGTGTCCATACAATGGGCTGAGGCAGCAATGAGGTGACCAGAGACGTTCCGCCGGGCCTTGCCTCGCTGCCAGAAACTCCTCGTAGCCTTGCTAACCAAGAAGCAGTGCTCATCACAAACCCATGCCATCCGACCCAACTGCATGGCTCCCCACAATGCATAGTGCATTGTATCTTCACATCTGGATATGATAGTCTCCATTACACAGTTGCTATACATTCCCTTGACTGAAAAGCCACAAAACAAAATCAGCAACAAGAAGAAAAGAAAGAAATTAATAAGACCATGAAGCTAAATAACATGCTCCTGAATGACTAATGTGTTGCTGAAGAAATGAAAAAGAAAATCAAGAACTTTTTGAAGAAAATGATGCTACTGTATGATCTATGAGTCATTGAAGAATCTAATGACAAAGAATGTGTTTTGAAAAATGAAACAAAAAAAATCAAAATCCATGAGATACAGTTTCTGCTGATCTTTGTTGGCAACAAATAGATTTGGTGGGTGCTATTTTTTTTCTCTGTCAAGAGACCATGTATAAGTATCATTTGTAGGGCAGGTTTGGAAGAGGCAAATTCTTTTAACTTTTCTTTACTGTGGAAGAATTTAACTTCATTTTCAAAGACAAAGGAAAGTTTTGCCGGGTATGTTATCCTGGGCCGACAAGTTTTTACTTTTAGAATCTGGTGTATGTCGCTCCATTCTCTTCTGACCTGTAGAGTTTTCTGTGAGAGGAGGTCTCCTGTGAGTTTAATTGGCATTCTTTTACGTATCAGTTGATTGTTTTCATGTGCACATTTCAGGATCTTTTCCTTATGTTCAATTGAAGAGAGCTTGACTATCATATGTCTTGGTGAAGATCGCTTTTGGTCAAGCCTGTTTTGAGTTCTGTGCCCCTCCTGGATGTTGTTTCCCTATTCTTTCTCTAGATTAGGGAAATTTTCCTTTATTATTTCATTAAATACATTTGCAAACTCAGCATCTCTTTCTGCACCTTCTGGGACTCTCATAACTCTTAGATTTGGCCTCTTAATTGTGTCTTTCAATTCTTGAATACTTTTTTTTGGCCTGATCCAGCTCTGTTTCCGGCTTTTTGTTTGTTTCCCCTGCTGACAGGAAATATCTTCTAATTTTGAGATTCTTTCTTCTGCTTGCTTCATTCTATTTTGGAGACTCTCCACTGTACTTTTAATTTGCTCCATTGTATTCTTCATTTCTGATACATCAGCTTTCATTTGATTCATTTCCAGTGCGACATATTGTTTGAATCCCTTGAATGCCTGTTTTACGTGCTACTTGTTGTTGATCAGAGCTTCATAAGAAGTGTTTTGAATTCTGTATCTGCCATTTTCTCAGTGTCTTCCTCAGTGAATTCTGAAGTTGGCAAAGAGTTTTGTTCCTTTGCAGGGGTGTCTTCAGTAATATTCATTGTGACTCTGTTTCTTTTCTGCTCTTGGTCATTGTACTTGTGGTTATCGGATTCTTCTCCTTGGGGCAGGTTTCTAAGCTGTGTCACCCACTGGTCTACAGTTTGATTTTATTTATTGCAGTTGGTATATGGCTCTTTGTTTGCAGTCACTTGTGCCACTCCTTCCAGCGAGTTCCAGGTTTGGGTTCTTATTGTCAGATTTCTACCGTGGTCTCCGTAGCTCCAGCTCTTGGCTCACTAGTCTCCATCTCCTGTGCTACCATTCTGAGGCTGTTCTGTTGTCTGTACAACTTTTCTCCCACTTTCAGTTGGAGCAGGTCCCAGGGTCACAGAGATACCAGGTGTCCTATATAGCAAGATTATTGGGGGTGCTGATTCTGCCACACAGACCTATTTTTACCCGTACAGTGCCACAGTCGGTATTATTTTTCTGTGGGACCAGTGCCATTCATGGAACTCAGTGAGTTCTTGCAAGCTCAGCACAGGCGCAGTTCACTATTGTCCCTCGCAGTCCTAACGTTTTTGTACAGTGTACAAAATGGCTCCTGAAGTGCCATTACTAGAGTTCTTGATCTGCTGACCATCAGGTCTAAGGGCTGCCCTGACTTGTGTTGAGTGAAACCTGTAGGATGCCTCATTGTTGTAGTTCACTGAGCCAGAAATGAGTTCACTCCCAGCTCAGTGCATGCGCAGTCCTGCCCGTAGCGCTTGCCTCCTTAAACAAATGGTGCCCAATAAGTCTAAAGGAGGCCTACTGGGCTGTTAAACCCACCCTGTTCCAACACCACCTGTCTGGGACCTGCCTCTCTGTCTCTATTTCTCGTCAAATCAAACAGAGCAGCAGGACGGGCAGTGTTTTGGGTTCATCTCTGGAGCTCTGGTAAACCTCCCTTCCCATCTTGTTGCTGCAGAGTTTTTGCAACATCATATGTTTTATTATAAAAATTCTATAGTTTAATGTTGTACATAGAGGTACGTACTTAATTTTCTACTGGCTTTTATGTATATGGTGTTTAGACAGGGAAATGGTCATTTATCTCTACAAATTGTCAAGAATCCTTGACATCATTGTCAAAATAAATTGACTCTGACAAATTGTACAGTCCACCATTTGACAACATTTGGTTGCCAGCACTGAGAGCAGATAGCTTTGCTTTTTTCCGAATCATAAGAGAACTGTTAAGTTTGAGAAATTTTTAAAGGGTGAGTTTTATTTCATTTTTTTCAGTATGGTTTTAAATTTTCATTCCCATTCTTTATCAAATTGTAGAGGTTGCACTGTACACCTAATTTTATGAGAGTTTTCATGTAATGGGAAAAAAACTTGTTAAAGTTTTACATAAATGGATTTGATGATGTGACTGTTCTTCTGTGGCTTGCTAATATAATTTTATATGAATTGATTTTTGATTACCAAGCTATCCTTTGCATCCCTGAAATAAAAATGACCTGGTTGTGATGTATAATCATTTTTATATTTGGCTAAATTCCACTTGGCAGTTATTTGTTAACAAATTTTCTGTCTAAATTCATGAAGGTTATTGATCTGTAATTTGCATATGAGAATAGCTATATTTTAGTAGAAGGGGTTGAAAACCATCCTGTATTCAGTTTTCTGGAAGCTCTTATACAAAACCAGTGCTAATTCTCCTATTGACAATTGTTGGAATTCTTCAATGAAATCGGTTGTGATTAGAATTCTCTGAAGATATATAAAATTATAAACTCAATTTTCTTAATAAGTTTAGGGCTATTCAATTTATCTGTTTCAAATTACATGTTTCATGGTCAGTGAATTTTAGCCATTAGTAGGTTTTGAAGAATTGATGTATTTTATCTATGTGATCAAATATATGTGTCTGATCATATTTGCATCTTTTTTTTTTCTGCATAGAGTCTATATGACATTCTGAATTAGTGTATGATGTTAGTAATCTTTAGGTTTTCCTTTCGTTTCATTTACTTTACCATTGCTTTTTTTGTTCTCAATTTCCTTGATTTTTTTTGTTGTTGTTGTTTCTTAAGATTTGTTTATTTGAAAGTCAGAGACCCAGATAGTGAGACAGATTTCCCATCCACTCTCTCACTGTGTAGATGGCTGCAGTGCTCAGGTCTGGCCCTGGAAAAAGCCATGATCCTCCTCTACATCCACCACGTGTGTAACAGGGCACCCAAGCACTTGGGCCATCTTTCAGTGCTTTTCTGAAACCATTAGTAGGAAGCTGAATGGGAGGTAGAGTAGCCAGGACACAAATCTACATGAATATAGGACGCTGATATTGCAGACAGAGACTTGACCTAATTGATTTCTCATCTAACGTTTGTTATTTCCTTCTTTCTACTTGCTTTGCATTTATTTTCTTCTTATTTACATTGTTTCTTGATTTGGGACATGTATTACTTTGAAATAAACAGTGGACATACATATGTGCATCTGAGTGTACAATATTGTTACAGTCAAGTCTGAAGCCTAGCAATGTACGTCATATTCTGAATTACAGTCTGAAGGCAAGAGGGAGATCACTGGCCCAGTTCAAATCAGTTCTTCCTCTTATTCTTTCAGTCCTTCAATGGATTGTGTGAGACCTACCTACACAGGAGAAAGCAAAAACCACTTAGTCTAATAAACCAAATATAAATTTACAAATAATATATAAATTTATATACCAATAAATGAAATTTGCTGTATAAAGCAAAAAACCCTGAGTGGTCTTACATTTGTGTTTTAATTAATGTAAGGTCTCATTCAATCCATTGTAATAGATCAAGTGATATGGAATATTCGTTGGAATAAAAATGAAAACTTTATGATTATAAATGATCAAATTCTGACTGCTGTTCTGTGCAGTTTCCTCATTTCCCAGGCTAACAAACAGAAAGATTACTGATTAGAAATATTGCATTAGGTTATTATTTGCCATTTGAAGTTAAATTTGTCATCTCAGTTGGATAATAAATTGTTTGCTATCATACATGACTATTAAACATATTAATACATAAAAATGCATGGTAATGCAACTGTATGATGGCATATGAGTAGAATCAAGTAACTAGATCAAAATATGAACAAAATGCTAGTCCTTGGACATTGGAGTATGTAAATTCACATTACATGCCTGAATGTATAAACAGATGATGCTATATATTTTCTATGCTAATTTCAGTGTGGGAATATGATTCCAGATTGGGAGTTGATGCATCATTATTGGATAGTTGTGTGATTTCGCCAGTGTACCACAATATTGCAAAACATAGCTTGACTATAGATAGTATATGATTTAGTGATTGCTAGGAAATCTATTAAATTCTGAAGACACTTTTGTTATAGCTGTCCCACTTGTGATCATTGGCAGTCAGATTTGTCTGTATGTGAAAGCGTGTGCATACACTTCTGAACTACCTGAGAGCTACATGCTGTTGCATGCTCTTTTTATAATCTTTAAATGCTTTAGAAAAATAGCAGTTTTTGCATTGCAGTATAATTATTGTTTTTGTGTCAATCTTACAGATTTAATACATTCCTTTTTTTCATTAAATATATTATGGAATGTCTTCCTACAATGAGAAGTAGAAGGCATTGGTGTCAGTGACCTAAGAAAAATAAACTATTGCTTTCTTGAAAGTGAATTTCAGAGGACAGCTTATGAACATTTTCCATGGGAATCTTAGTATGATCGTCTCAATAATATAGCTGACATAATGCCAAACTAATTCCTCAGTAAATGCTTATTTTAGCCATGCCAGCTGCATACTAACTACATTTTTTTGTTTTAAATAGAAATGGTCATTATGATAAAGAAGTATTTATTCATTGCTAATGATGTTTACGCCATTTATTTAAACACTTTGTCACAGCTGAACAATGCAGCTGCTTTATTTTTCCTTACATTACAAAGAGAAATCATAGACATACATTACAAAGTTTGTTCAGTTTAAAATTATCAGCAATTTAGAAATATAATTTTCAGTAAATGACTAGATAATTTTAAAAAGATATATTGGTGACAGTCATTTAATCTAATTGTGTTGCAATATTATTTTGAAACTTTTAAAATTAAAAGCAATATACCCACATTTAAAACTTTTCAGAAAAATGAAGCTTATAAATTTTATAATTCTTTATGTAGTCACCTAAAAAGTTTATACTTGTTGAATTATATTTGATTATATGTCTAGTACATATTAACAGTAGGGGATTTGAAGATACCTAGTACAATTTTTCCTGATAATATGAAATTTTTGAACATCAATACATGATTTGTCTAAGATGCACTTTGCAAGTCAATGCAAAACTCATGTCCATTTCTCTTTGTGTCTATTTGATCAAACTCTCTTAGCTGTTTTCTATGACTTAGAACATGCAAAGAATATAAAAAAATCATACAAGAATATATTAAATAATTGTTTTCAAAAATTTTAAAATGCAATTTCAGCCTATGTCTTTTTGAGAAAATAAAAATAACCTAAGTTTTATGAGTTCTCCAAAATTGTGATATAAAAACAATCTTATTATGGTACAAGAAATGGAATGTAAAGTGTTAACACATCATTATTTTTAAGATTATTTGTTTATTTGAAAGGCTGAGTTACAAAGAGAAGGGTAAATAAAGAGAGAGATAGAGCAAGAGAGAAGAGAGAGCGCGGAGGAGAGAGAGAGAGAGAGAGAGAGAGAGAGAGAGAGAAACTTCATGGTTTCATTCACTCCCCAGGTGGCTGTGATGGCTGAAGCTGGGCTGGGAACCAGGAGCTTCCTTTGGATTTTGCACTTGGTTGCAGGTGAAGGACTTGAGGCATCCTTTGCTGTTTTCCCAGCTGAGTTAAAAGGGAGTTACATTAGATATGGCGCAGCTAGGACTCACACTGTCACCCATATGCGATGCTGTTCCACAAATTGCAGCTTCACAGTGCCGGTTCCTGAAACATTACTTAACTCAGGGAACAGATATAGGAATCACTTAATAGAGGAAACAAATATTGGAATTTTGAGTACTAGGATTCCAAGGAACTGGGAAAGACACAAAATTCTAATGATCTTCAGAGAGGTTAACTGGAATTCTTGGCTGATTGTGCACTGATCTGTGCAGATCTGTACATGTAAGGGAAGGAACTATTGAAGGCCAGGAAAAGGACCCTTGGAAAAAAATCAGCTAACACAATTCCTGGATTTCTCACATAAAGAATAATTTCTTTTTTTCTTTTTTTTAAAAGATTTTTATTTTATTACAAAGTCAGATACACAGAGAGGAGGAGAGACAGAGAGGAAGATCATCCGTCCGATGATTCACTCCCCAAGTGAGCGCAACCGCTGGTGCTGTGCCAATCCAAAGCCAGGAACCAGGAACCTCTTCCAGGTCTCCTACGCGGGTGCAGGGTCCCAAAGCTTTGGACCGTCTTCGACTGCTTTCCCAGGCCACAAGCAGGGAGCTGGATGGGAAGTGGAGCTGCTGGGATTAGAACTGGTGCCCATATGGGATCCCGGGGCGTTCAAGGCGAGGACTTTAGCCACTAGGCCACGCTGCTGGGCCCAAGAATATTTTCTTGTAGACCTGGCTGAAGTGTAAGAGTTTTGTAACACAAAAAGGATAGAAAAGAAACCTCTCTACTCCCAAAAATATATTGTCTTAGAACAAGTTGTATTCACTCTGTACTAAAGTGGCTGTATATTTACTTAACAAGATTCAAAAGCAATCATAAAATAGAACAAACTGATTTTAAATAATTGTGCAGTGAAAGAGTCTAAGGCTATTTAAAAGTATAACATAAGTCAGTTACTAAAGTACATAATCTCAGGTAATCATAAAAAAATTTAAAAGTAAATAACCAGAAAATATGTACATCATATGGTCAACAGAAAGGAATGATTCAAAACCTGAAATAACATAGATTTACCCTTTATGGTCCTTTGCAGTAAATGTAATGTTTTTAAAAAGAAAGGCATGATTGTCATGAAGAAAGGGAAGATATAGTTGGTAGATAAAAAATATAATGTAATAGTTAAACAAAATAAACTTAAAGATGTTTCTCGTGTTCCAGGGTAGAAGTTTTATCCAGAGGCACAAGATAATCAAAGGGATTCAAATTGTAAAGGATAAATTAAAATTATCCCTGTTTACAGTTGACAAGATTCTACATTTGGGGAAACAAAAACCAAGCTATATTAAACATGTTAAAGATAGAGACCTCCTGCTCAGCATTGAGCGGGTGGAGGGTGGTGAGGATCCAATAAAGGAAAGACCCAAGAAACTATTGAAAGTAATGTCTTTTAAGCACAATTTGGGAAAGCAGAACCGTGGCTAACAACCAACAAGAAGGCAGGGACATGGCCCATCATAAGGCTACAATTGCAATTGTTTCTAGCTTGCTGCTGCTCAAACAAAAAGCCATCAGTGAATATGAATCAATAGCCATAGTATACACAAACAACTCCATGGTTGAGAAAGAACTTGTAAGAACAGTCCTTTTCAAAATAGTGGAGAAGAGAGTCAAATACCATGGAATAAACCTAACTAAAGACATGGAAGACCTAAATGATTTACCAAACACTGAAAAAGAAAAAGAAAGAAATAGAAGATACTGTTAGGGTCTTAGGCAGCTAGTCCAGGGTTGTGAATATGGAAGCCACACATTCCCCACTTTTGGCCCTACTATGAGTCAGGTGACACTCAGCTATCATCACTGGAACCTTAGGGGAATACAGTATTGCCTTGTTTGATATCACTCCCCTCTTAAGCCCCCTTAAAGACCCGTGATGGGAGGGGCTCTCTCTCTCTCCTTCTCTCTCTGTTGAGTGCTTCTGTTACTCTAGCACTCCAGTCCCATTACCTGTTTGCTCTCTTCCATCCCTCACAGAGACTCCAAGGACAGATGCAGACCCTGAACATGGCCCATGGTTGTCTGTATTACTCACCTTCTGTTCACTGCTTGGATGAGTTAGTGAAGATGCAAATGCTAACAAGTTTTGTATTTCTAGTTTGTGTACTTCAAAGGGTTCCAGGAAAGGCGAAGCCTAGGATTAATGGAATGTGGACAGAGAATGCAGAAAGAGGTGGATTTTCTGCTTTGTAAGTGTGTCCACATTATTTGCTGTGTGTCTCATAGGATAATTTTTCTGGGGAAGCTGCAGCACAGGTCTTCAGTCTGATGAACTTCATTGGTAATAGCCATTTCTTCCTCAGGGTTTGATTCAGACTGGATTGCCACTGTGATTTTTCATTTGCTAATTTCTGTATCATCAGATGAAAGGTTGCCTAGTACCTGCAGCTATAAATTAGGAAAGTGTGACTCCAAACATAGTGGTGGTTCCTAGAGTAATTGGCACTGTCATTGCCAAGCTTGGTTAATAAAGACCCTATAGTACATCCTAGACTTGTCTAATATGATCTCTCTTGCACCCTGCAACAATATTAAAGGTGGAAAAATTTATCATGTTTCTGAATGAGTAGAATCTGTATCCACAAAATACCCATATTATCAAAAGTAATATACAGATTCAATGCAATCCTAACCAAAATCCCAACAATATTCTTAGAAATAGAAAAGATGATACAAAAATTCATCTGGAAACACAAGAGAACATGAATAGCCAACGCTGTCTTGAAGAATACAATTCCAGATCTCAGGATATACTATAAGGCAGTAGTAATCAAAACCGTTCAGTATTGGTACAAAAAGAGAAAATCAATGGAACAGAATAGAAACCCCACAAGAGAGCCAACATGTACAGCAAACTAATTTTTGAAAAAAGA
This sequence comes from Ochotona princeps, assembly GCF_030435755.1. Lineage (NCBI taxonomy): Eukaryota > Metazoa > Chordata > Mammalia > Lagomorpha > Ochotonidae > Ochotona > Ochotona princeps. Next base: position 63,732,247 of record NC_080836.1, on the reverse strand, counting down.
GGTAAACAGGATCCAAGAAAAAAGGTTGGTCTCTTCAACAATTGCTGTTGAACAACTGTATAGCAGACTGCAGAGTAAAAAGAAAGAACCCACATTTCACTTTATAAAAAAATCATCTCTAAATGGATCAAGAACCTAAATCTGCATCCAGAGACCACCAAACTCTCAGAGAAAAATATAGAAAACACTCTATAAGATATGGGCATTGTTAAAGACTTCTGTAAAAAAGTTCCCAAAAGCAAAGGCAATCAAAGCCAAAATAAATAAATGGGACTATATCAAACTAAGAAGCTTCTGTACAATAAAGGAAATAATCAGCTTTTAAAGAGACTCTTTTTCTCATTCCAACAAAGAGGTGATTATGACAAACTAATAGGCCATGTAGCTGTCACAGAATGAGCCTCCACTGAATTGAAGCTGGGCCTGTGTGTCAAGAGGCCTGCATCTGGTTGGTGCCCTGGATTTCCCCATAAGAACTGTTTTCCTTCATAATAAAAAATATGAATATGAGCATAATTGTCCATTGAATAGACTTATTGTTCCCTCTTGCTATCTTGTTGGGCAGAAAAAGCAAATTTTATATCCATAAATCTCTTTTTCTCCATGAGGCTGGCTTCTTGAAACAAACATTCCTTTTACCTCCCCTCCAAAAAAAGCACTACATTTGTATTTAGAATTTTTATCTACATGGCTTAAGAAACATACATGAGACCAGCATAGCTACCATTTTAAATTATATTCTTGTTGAAGAGAAGTCTGAGAGACAGTTCGTCATATTCAGTACACAGATCACAATTATATTATGTCTTCATTGCCAAATCACATTTTTTATAATTTTCAATAACTAATGTTACTGATAAATTAACCCAAAGGATGGAGGTAACCTCAGTTCTTGTCTCACATGAAAGAATTTTAATGTGAATAACTTTAATGAGCAAAGTGAGATTTTCTAAAGGTAGAAACCTGCTGCAGCATCAGGAGGGAACTCCAAGACAGGGACCCTCCCACCCCAAACGATGAAGGCGATGTTATTTTAAACACAATTCATTTGAGCAGAATGACAGCTAACAATCAACAAGAAGGCCAGGATTGTAATCTTGTCTAGCTTTCTTGTGATAAAACAAAAAGCCATCAGAAAGGTGTGATAGATAGCTTCTTTCCTTTCTGATTATGAAAACAAGAATTCAGAAAGGGGCAATAGAATGGCACTTTAATCTTACTGAAAGCACCTGGACATATGCAAGCAACTTGTACAGTTTTAAAAAGATTTCCCTATTTCTCATTCTAACAGGGATGTTAGTCCATCTGTCTGTCACACCAACAATGATAAGTATAACCTTTACTGTCCAGCAGCCACAGGCACAATGCACATTAACAATTTATTCTTTTTTTTTTTAAGATTTATTTATTTTTATTGCAAAGTCAGATATACAGAGAGGAGGAGAGACAGAGAGGAAGATCTATCCGATGATTCACTCTCCAAGTTGACTGCAACGGCCGGTGCTGCACCTATCTGAAGCCAGAAGCCCGGAGTTTTTTCCAGGTCTCCCAAGTGGGTGCAGGGCCCCAAGGCTTTGGATCGTCCTCACCTGCTTTCCCAGGCCACAAGCATGGCAGAATGGGAGGCGGGCTGCCAGGTTTAGAACCGATGCCCATATGGGATCCCGCTACATGCAAGGCAAGGACTTTAGCGGCTAGGTAACCGCACTGGGCCAAATGCAGATTATTTTTCAAAGATTTATTTGATTGTGTGAAGCAGTAGGCAGTTGTATGAAGATAATTTTCCTGAATTTCTCTGTGTTGACTCAGTTTTGATTTAGTGGCATAAAAGACTGAATATATTTCTTCTTATATACAACTTTAGCTGGGGAACAGTGACATAAGCCAGAGATAGTACTGAAACCAAACAGTGTTACTGTGAAACATTATCCATTTCTTTCAGATTTAGGCCAAATTTTTTTAATTTTGCAAAATATAGCCTATAGGCCTATAAGAATAGAATGTTAACCATCCATTGCTATTTGAGGTACAGAGGTCACAAAACAAATTTGGTGATGATATGGTCTAGGCAGGCAGTTAATCCAGTGTCACACACTTCTCCCGCCTATGTCATCTCTTCTGCCTACCTGTAAATCAAAATATGCTCACCCATCATTACCTCGAACCTGAGCCAGGGCAGCACTGCATTGGCATGTGACCACTCACCTCCAAAGCCCCTTAAGCCAGTGCTGGGGAGGGCGTTCTGTTTCTGTCTCTCTCAGTCTCTCCTGCTCTCTCAGTCTGGATCAAACGTTTCATCGCTCACACTTCAGCTTTCTTCATCTCTCATGTGCTCAGGCTCTTGGCCTCTCTTGTACCCAAATCGCTCTCTTATTTCCTACAGAGACGGACTCCAACAACAGAGGTAGCAATCTCTCTCCCATACCCTTTTCCTTCCCAGCTCACTTTCCCTGAACATGACCCATGTGTGTCCATATTCCTTATTCTCTGTTCACTGTTTGGGCAAGTCAACAAAGACACCCATTGGTTCAAGTGGGTGACAGGGCTGGAAACAGAACTGACCCAGCAATTGCAACGACCAGCATGTGCATAAGCTGATTGGGGCGATGGAAGGTGCCAGACGCTGTACTGGCAAATTCACACAAGAATCAGGTTTGAGATCATCTCAGATGAAGTTTCTTTGGAGATCCCTCCAACTGAACTGCTGATCTCAGAACCCCAAACATGAAGAGACTATGTCAGCCAGTGGATTCTGAATAGGTTTCATCATGCTTGGAACGGCGATATTGCCAGCAATTCAGACCTGTTGAACTATCAAAACTGCTGAGCAGGACCCTCGGAGCTTGTCTCACATCGGGGACCTGGGATGGGTGGGAGGCTGGGTGGGGCTTTTCCCTTTGTTTCTCCCCTGACCCCAGATACAGGGGGAAAGAAAATGATATTAGTGTGGAAACAATGGTATTACCCACTTAAAAAAATTTTTTTTAAAGATTTTATGTAATAGCTTTTATTTGAAAGGCAAGTTTTTTTCTTTTTATTTTCGTTGTTGTTGTTTTTATAATAGAGAGAGGTGTTCCATTCCACAAACAGCTACAATGGCGGGAGCTGAGCCAATCTGAAAGCAGGAAGTTTTCTTCTGGTTCTTCCAAATGGGTGCAGACGTCCTAGGACTTGGGCCATCCTCTGCTGATTTCCCAGGTCGCAAACAGGACTCAACTGGTGTCCATATGGAATATTGGCAATGTAGGTGAAGGATTGGTTTGTTATGTCTTCTTGTTGACTCCAATATTTTTTGATAAGCTGGATGTTTACATGAAAATTAATTATGTGAGATCCTTATCTCACACTGTATAAAATCATAGGTTCTCAATGACTTGGTAAAATACCAGCTGCTGTGAAGGTATTTTAGATATGATGATTATCATTGAAATCATTAGACTTTATGAAAACAGATTAATATGCATAGTTTGAGAGCAAGTGAGAGAAGCAAGAAAGAGCAAGAGAGACAAATAGATTTTACCAGTTGAATATCTCAGAAAAAAAAAGGCCAAGGTCCACTGAAGACAAAGTAGTTCTCACCTTACAAGATGTTTGGACTCAATATTGCTACATTAACTCCTGATGAAATTTGCAGACTGCAGTATTCTTTGGCAATTTTTTTAACTTTCCAGCTCTCAGATTCCTTAAAATAAAATGTGTGTGTGTGTGTTTGGAGAGAGGGATAAATAAAATAAATCAGCAGGAAATATATCACCTATTGATAGATATTAACTTATTAGTATGTCTTATCTATTGCAAATATCACTGCAAGAGAAAATAATCATTTTCTGGCAAATACTGGCAGCAAAAATATATTGTTATTGTATATGAATATGTGCAATGAATGGTAGCAATCATGGGAGAGAATTAGAAGTAACTAGTAATTATAAGATTCTTCTACCATTTATGAAATGTTTTAGTGTTTCTAGAAATAAAATGGAATGTAAGTTAGTTGTCGATTGTTAAGGGGAATCAGTAAAAGGAAAAAGAATAGTTGTCAAACTAAGGAGAAAAAAAATGAATCACATAAGCTGCTCTACTCAGTTGAAACCAGGGAATATACACAAAAATCACTGAATACAAAAATGAGGTAAATAACAGACTATAAATGCAAAACATTAAATATGAGAGATACTAACATAACTATATTATTACATTAAATAGCAGCATCTAAGCATAAAAATAAAAGCAGTCATGGAGCCTGCATTGTGGCTTTGCAGGTAAAGCTGCCACCAATGACAGCCATTGCATATGGTCACCTGTTTGTGTCCCAAGAGCTCCACTTGTGATCCAGCCCCTTTCTTATTGCCTGGGAAAAGCAGTAGACACTGTCCTAATCACTGCTGGCTCCTCCCACTGGCCTGGCTCAGCCCTGGCTTTTGCAAATATCTGCTGTGTGAGCTGGCTAATGGCTTCTCTCTCTGTAATTCTGAATTTCAAATGAACTAATCTTTAGGAAAAAAGACTAAAAGTGTGAGAGGGGATAAAAATTAGAATGACATGAAAGTCTATAGAAATACTTTTTAAGTATTAGATAAGAAGAAAGGGGTGGATAACAAGAAGTTAAGTAAGCGTATACATTACAGATGTTGCAGACTTCAAAGAAGGTAAATTTTCGTGGGAAAAATTACATACTAATAAACATTTCTCAAGAATATACAACTGTTTATGTTGTGCCTGCAGTACATCACAATATGTGAGGTCAAAAATCATGGACTGCAAAGAAAACATAATGAGTTTATTAATAGCGTTGGAGACCTTCCACCTGTCTATCAGCAGTTTAGAGCTACTGGCAGCAAATCAGCGTGGACACATTGGTACTGAATAGCACCGTGAGTTAAACAGGTGTAACTGACATCTGTGGAGCATCTCCTGTAGCAAGAGATGAATGATATTCTTCTCAGCCTTACACAGAATTTTAACAAGATAGACTGCTTTCTGACTTATTAAATATAAATTACCTAGTTCAAATTAACACAAATTTCATGAAATATTCCCATAGACCATTATGTAATTAAAATTAACAGAAACATAGCTGGAAACCTCTAAAACACTAGGCAATTACATAAAAATTTCTTGACAGCACATGAGTTAAAAAAAAATTGTCTCAAAAGAGAACAAAAATTCTTTTAAGAGAATTTGTCATTCGTGGTTTGTCATTTAAGCAGTTTAGATGCTGCCATCTCTTTCCAACAATGAATAGAATTTGAATAAACTAAAACTAAAGCTCTTAGATTTCATAAATGAGCTTATGTAGTAAACAGCTGTCCTCAAATTGGAAAGACAAGAGGCAAATACAGAGAATCAATCTTACCAGGGCAGAAATCCAGAACCAAAGGGGCCAGCATCCTGGCAGAGTGAGAAAAGCTGTATTTGTGAGCCCACCAAGTCCCAGCTGATCTGCTGCCAGCTCAGTTCCCTATCCATGGACCTGGGAAGGCAATGGAGGATAGCCCATATCCTTGGGGCTTTGCCACCCACAGGGAGATTCAGATGGAATTCCTGTCTCCTGGCTTTGTTCTGACCAGACATCGATGTTACAAGTATTTAGTGATTAAATAAGTGATTGGTAGTTCCTGGTCTCACTTTCATATAAATAAAAAGTTCATGGGGACTAGTGCCAGCATTGGAAACCTGAACTGTAATTGACAGAATGATGGCAGATTAGTATGCATAAGCCTAAAAGATAAAATGTCAGGGATGCCCAGAAATGGGAAGCTTCTACACATTTTTTAAATTTTATCTCCAAGAGCTTTCCAAGTTACTCACAGCAAATGTCAGAGAAAATTCCCCTAAGCTTATAGCAATTGAAAAGTTATGTAATTGACAAAAAGTAGTACTCAGATTTTATAGCAGTAAGAAAGAAAGAAAATAACTATTGACTAGCACCACTATCATTTACATATAAAATTAAAGTATGCAATAATTAATTTTTTCCAGAGTTTTGCCATAACCTCCCTGATTAAGTTCACTAAAAGAGATTCAATTTTGTGAAACGAAATTAACTCTCATTTCGCCTCGATCCTGGCTAGTAACAAGAACATTTTAGGTAGAAGAGTGTAGGTTAAATTTTTCTAAAATCCTTGAGTCAACCTTTGTGTAGATAATGATGCTAAAGGACATTCCTTGCTGACTGATATTTTGAATGTGTAATTGTATCCTTATATTACAGAGGCATTTACATTGAAGTTGGAAGTTGAAGTTATCACAAAGCAGCAAGCTTAACTGATTTATAAAAATGTATTTCGTTGCTGTGCTGACTAGGCTCCTTGTTAAGTATTTCCTATTACTTCTTATGCTTTTACTAATGGAGTCTTGATGTATCAATGCATGTGAAATTTTACCAATGTGCTATTGATTTATTTACAAAGATTTTTATCTGAAAAATTAGCTTGTTTTTGTCACAGAGGCTATTTTTGGTATATATAACATTTTATCTACAGTTATTTAGTTCCAAATAATGATTTATTTATAGTTGTGTATTTTTGCCTTGGAGATTACTTAAAAACTGATTGTGCTTTCCTGAAGTTAGGGAAAATTGATGTGCTTTGTCTGGTATACACTTATTTTAAAAATTATTTTTATTTGAAGGGCAGACTTATGGAGAGACAGAAAGAGATCTTCCATCTGCTTACTCCCCAAATGGTGGCAATGACTCGGAGCTGAACCAATCAGAAACCAGGAGCCTGGAGCATCTTTATGGGTCTGCTATGTGTATGCAGGAGCCCAAGGACTTGAGCTATCTTGCACTGCTCTCCTGGATCATAAGCGCGGAGCTGGATCATAAATGGAGCAACTGGGACAGGTGTGCATAAGAGATGCTGGTGTTAAAGGTGGGTGATTAGCCTGTTATTCTACCATTCAGCCCCTTTCTGGTATACAACTCTTAAAAGTGTATTTAACTTTATTTCTTTGAAGACATAGTGTCCGAGAGGGGATGGGGGGATATCTTCATCTGCTGGTTCATTCTCAAAAATCCCACGGCAACCAGAGGTGTACTAAGACAAAGCAAGGAACAAAAGATGCCATCCAGATCTCCAAGTTCGATAGCAAGGACCCAAGGACTTGAGCCGTCATCTGCTGCATCTCCAGGTGCACATTATTAGGAATGTGGATGAGACTTGGAGGCACACATCTTCAATGGAATACAATTGTACCTAGCATTGGCTTAATTTGTGCTAATATGCCAGAATTTAGTGTGTTTTTATTTAAGCACGTAAATATGCCAGTGAAATTGTTTTAAAATTGGTGTTAGATTTTCATTTGCTTTTCAAGTTAACTTGCTAACATCTTGGTGATAACACTCTGAAAAGTTAAAAAACCTAAAATAAATAGACAAACAACAGAAAGTAGAGCTTGAAATCTGACAGGAAAGAGCTGGCGTGGATTGGCTCATGCCTCGCTGGGTGGGACACAAAGATTAGTTACTCCTCACCATGGTGTTGAGGATTTTCCTGCACACCCCCCCCCAAAAAAATGTTCTGCACCTTAATTGTCAACAAATGTCTTGTTAGAGTTATAAGCCAGTCTAGATTATCCTAAAATCTGCCAAGATCAGCAAAATTATACTTCAACACAACAAATGGCTAAATACTAAAGTGAAATAGACACGAGACAGCTGAATGGTACCTTATGGCCATTTTAAGGTATATAGCAGCCGGTCCTGTATATAGACTAGAATTGAAATGTCAATGAGCTAATCATAGGTTGTGGTTAGGACTTTTTTTTTTTTTTAAACATACTGGTTACTCAAAACCATGTCAATTCTATAATATTGCAAATTGCTGTTGATGTTATATTGGGACTCTTAATTGACTGTGATGATATTCTACCAGCTCTAACTTCAGACCAGAAATGGTCTCCCCAAGAAACTGTTCAACCCATCTGGACAATAAGTAGCTGGACTCTATGCTTGGTATATGTTTGCAAGGAAAGAATCTTGATTGAATTTGAACTGTAATACTGCATCAAGGTGGAGGAATCCACCAGGGGGGAGGGGAGGGGGAGGGGTGGGGGGATTCCCAGAGCCTATGAAACTGTCACATAATGCAAAATAATTAATAAAAAAATAAAAAAAAAGAAAATTAAAAAAAAATCCATGCTGAAGGGCTCAGCAATAGCCTAGCAGCTAAAGTCCTCGGTTCGCAAGCGCTGGGATCCCATATGGGCGCCGGTTCTGATTCTGGCACTCCCACTTCCCATCCAGCTCCCTGCTTGTGGCCTGGGAAAGCAGTCAAGGATGGCCCAAAGCCTTTGGGTCTTGCACCCACGTGGAAGACAGGAAGAGGTTCCGGGATCCTGGTTTCAGATGGGCTCAGCTGCAGCCATTGCAGCTGATTTGGGAAGGAATCAGAGGTTAGAAGATCTTCCTCAGTCTCTCCTCCTCTTTGTATATCTGACTGTCAAAAAAAAAAAAAAAAATCCAGTGTGCCAATGTGATGGCGAAGCAAGGCTCTCACCCTATATTGACATTGGTCCTATTCCCAGCTGTCCCACTTCTGATCTAGTTCCCTGTTAATGACCTGGGAAAGCAGTGGAGGACAACTGAAGTTCCAGGGTCCCTTAATGCACAAAGGAGATTCAGAAGAGACTCCTGGCTCCTGGCTTTGGACTGGTTCACCTCCAGCTGTTAGAGACATTTGGGGAGTGAACCAGCAGATAAAAGATCTGTCTCTCCCTTTATCTGTGTAACTATTTCAAATAAAGTAAACAAATCTTTAAAAAACAAGTCTATGCTTACTTTGTAATGCCTGCTGAATTACCAGGTTTACTATTTGTGTTTTCAGTCATTTATTCCCCCCAACATGCAGGTAATACCAGTGTTTAACATCTTCTTATACTGAAGTGATGCTCAAAATCATTTATTTAGCTATCATTTTACAAGATAGCCTTTACATTTTTTATTGATGTTACTTTCAGTATTATAAATAGCAGGAGACCATATTATGCTTTAAAAATACTTTATTTCTAAAGGAATCAAGCATACTTATTGCAGGAATAGAAACTTCATTGCTTGTTCTGGTTAGATGGTGAGGATGATTTTGAAGTATCATTATTAGGTCGGGAAAACACTTTTGAAAGAGCAGAGGATACCTTGGCAAGCATATTAGATCCTTGTTTGGAAATACTGGCTTTGGGAGAGTCTGTAACAAAAAGGTAGTATGGATACTTAGTAGACATTTTAGGCAGTTACACTGGGGCAGTGATGACTTAGAATTCAGTAATTGATATTTATAAAATAGACTGTAGGATTTTAAGAACATGCATAAAATTCATTCTACTTGATCCAGAAAACTCCTGTGAAGGAAGCGAGGAGAATGATATCTTTATTTTTATACCCTGAAGCTTGGTGAGGTCACATGACCTGCCTAAGGAGGTCATGTCTAGGTAGTAATGTCTAGGTTTCTGGCTCACATGCCATTCTTATGCCTATCTCACTTTAAGGATTCTGTAGGCAGGGTGCTAAGTTCAGCTTTTAATTTTCCATTAGAAAATTTGCATAATACATGATGAGCTAAAGGGAAGGTAACTTTCAGTGCTACCCAGTGAGAATATTTTTCTCAGAATTCTGATGTAACCCAGCTGTAGGCAAGTGCCTAGGTTGCTTTGTACCTAGGCAAGTGTTACACTGTTAGGACAAAAGTAGCCAATAGCTGGCAAGCATTTTCGACCTGATTAATTCCAAATTTGTGTTAACTATGCTAGAATGGAAGCATTGTTCCTTATTTTGTTCTTGTTTTAAAGATAAGTGGGGAAATGAGGAATTCTGGGTCTAAACATGCCACTCTGGTCCCCAGGTGGTAGAGGGCTACAGATTGCCCAGAGAAAAGAATCTGGGGATGTACTAGAATGGGAGTATATGAGGGTATCTGATAGGGAAGGAATAATTTCTGTTTTCTTCTATAGACCAGGCCATTGCACTTGCAGGTGGGTAGAGGAGCTGAGATGCAATGATTTAGAAGGGGGAAACAAGAAGGTGTGTCTGGGTCATGCTAGGGTACCTGCCCACCTAGAAGACCTGTCTCTTGCAAAAGCTAGTGCTGGTGGACAAGTCTGGCTGGGCTAAGCCACAGTACCCACCCATGAGTGTTGCAGCATGGAATGGACCACATCTGGCTGGGCACAGCACCTACCAGAACACAAGAGAACTGAATCTGGAAGCACTTTCTGTAGGGGAATTGTGGCTTGCCTCTGAAGGACTGTAGCACCTGCCAATTTATGCAGAGATGTGGGTAGTAATGGGTCGAGCCAGGCTGGACCACAAAACTCAACCTGCCTGACACTTGCAGGAGCTAGAACTGGGAGAAGCCTGGATGAGGCCAGGCTGTAGCACCTGCCAGCCCATGCAAAGATTGGGATTGAGGGCTGACCATTTCAAGCAGGCAGGTTCCCCTTCTGGCACATGTGAGATCCAGGGAGGAGGCCTGGTAAGGAAATTTGGGGAAATCCTCTACTAGGCCATAGTTCCCTCAGGATCATGGGAGCCAAGACTGGGGGTGGGTCTGACCTGGCAAGGCTGAAACAATTGTCAGCATTTGTGTGAGCCAAGTCTGGAGACTGGCCAGGTTGGGCCAGGCCTTAGCACCCACTGGCAAGCACAAGCGGCAGGAAAGGATTTGGGTGTAGTTGGGCTGGTTACAGCACCCACTAATGAGAGCTAAGACTGTGGGGGGGCCATGCCACGCAGAGTCTATGCACCTACCAGGACATGCAAGAACTGGGACTGGGAATAGGCCTAGTAGGGGTAACTCTGGGGACTCCCTTGTTGGGCTGCAGCTCCTACTGGTGAGTGTGAGAGCCAGGGTTGTGGAAAGATCAGGCTGAGCACGGATGCAGCAAACATTGGCATGCCTATGTATTGGGTCTAGGTGCAGGTCAAAATTGGGTTCAGCTTCTGCACTCATTGGCACTCTCAAGTGCCAGAATGGGTGTGGGACAGGCAAGGTTAGGCTATGGAACCTGCTTAATTACAGCTGGGTCTGAGGGTGGGCTCATCTGGGTTAGGCTTTAGCACCTATATGTGAGATCCAGAATGGGTTAGGCCATCAGGTTGGGCCATAGTACTCACTGGTGAGTCCCAAGACTGATGGCCAACCCTGTCAGTCTGGATAAAGCACCCAATGGCACAGGGATCCAGGGTTAGGAGTGGGTCTGGTACGGGAACTTAGGGAAACTCCCCTGCTAGGCACAGCTCCTACTGGTGAGTACAAGAGCCTGGGCTAGGAGCAGGCTAGGCCCGGCTGTGCTGCAGCACTTACTGGTACATGTGTGAGCCAGTTCTAGGGATGGGTTGGGCAGTGTTAGTCCACAGCACACACTGACATGATTGTCAGCCAGGACAGGGTGCAGGCCAGGCTGAGTTGGACCAAAACACCCTCTAATTCACATGAGAGCTGTGGGTGGCCCAGGTTGGGCTAGACTGCTGTACTCACTGGTTACACCTGGGACTGGTGGTAAGCTGGGCTAAGCCAAGCTGTAGCATCTGCGTGTAAATGCTGAGATTAGAGGAGGGCCATCTCAGATTGGGCTGTGGCACTTCATGACATGTCCACAACCCAGGGCTGGGAACTGGCCTGTTAGGGGAACTCCTCAGATTCCTTTGCTAGGTTAGGCTGCTGTTTTCAGTAGTGAGTAAGAGAGCTAGGACTCTGGGTGGGCCTGGCTGGGCTGGCTGCTGCACCTGTTGCTGTGCACAAAACTCGGAATGAGTGAATGCTAGTCAAGCTAGGCCATAGCACTAGCTGGCATGTGCCTGAACTGAGTATGATTCATGTCAGATTGGACTGCAGTAATCCCTGGTAGGTGTAAGATCTGGGACTAGGAACATGCTTTGTGGGGGAATTATAGGCACTCCCCTGCTGGTATGTTCCTATCACTGGTGTACACAAGAACCAGGACTGAGGGTGGACCAGGCTGTAAAGGCAGCAGCACTTGTCAGGATATGCAAGGGTCAGTTCTAGGGTGTAAGTCAGGATGAGCGAAGCCTTAGCACCCATGGGTGTGCATGAGAGCCAGAAGGGATGTGGGTTGGACCAGGCTAGGCTGCAACAGAGGCTGGCACACACAAAAATTGGGTCTGGGGTTGGCCTGGTGGAGGTTATTGGAGGTCATCTCAACTGGGCTGTGGCATCTGCTGATATGCCCGAGAACTAGTCTGTGGAGGACTGGCAGGACTGGGCCATACCACTAGTCAGTTTGCCTGACATATGGGACTGGTAAGCTACAGGAAGCTACATCTATGGGTATGTGAACTGGCTGGTATAGATGACAGACTGAACCTGACTCTGTACTGGTTGGCACAAACAAGTGTCAAATCCGAGGTCATCCCAGGTAAGGTTTCTTGGGGGACTCCCTGATTAGAATACTGGACTCAGACCCTGACCACAGGGAGAATCACAGACTGTGTAGTCCAACCTTGGTGTGAATGTATCGGGACTGGCTTCCTTAGTTGCTGATGCCTGTGCAGTGGACAGCATGTCCAGTTGCACATGGAGGATATGACAACCAACTCATCTAGGCCAGCAGGGGACGTTACTGCCTTCTTAGTGAATAGAAGGCACGATAGGTTGAACAATTCTTCTGATGAACTTTGCTGCATATTTCTGAATCTGTGCCTGCACTAAGCTGAACTTTGTCAATCCACATACCTTGGAAAGATTTTTCTCAACCCTGGATCAATGAAACTAACAACATCTCAGGGTTATGGAAACCACTCAAGTAATACCCTCAGAACGTTTTCCGCACATTGAGACCTCTATGTGTCACCAAATTACCATCTTCCATCCCCAGATGTTGATGTCGTTTGACAGCAATAGCTACCCTCTACTAAAAGGACTGCAACATGTGTCCTACCCACCTTCCTCCATACCGTACCCACCCCGCCCTAGTCAGAGGCCCACATGGGCATGCATGCCTCTCAACTATGTAAACAACATTAAAAATTACATTAAAATTAAGAAAAATAATTCTTAGGTAAAAATGAAAGTATATTAAAAGTACTGTAATTTGTCAGCCACTTTGGATAAATCTGGTTGACTGACAGAAAGCCACTTTTTTATTTCATCTGACATCAGGTAATATAGATAACCAGAGTCTCAGTAAGGATTCGGTTGTGTTCTGGATGGTTATCCCAGTACTAAGGACTCTTATGGAAGATCATACTTCACTTTAGCAGGATCGCTATTTGATGTATAAAAACAGAAACGAGGATGTATGTATGCTTCTGATATTTTATAGTTGCATTTTAAAAAGATGCACAAGTATACATGGGACTAAAAAACACTTTCATAATTACTACAGAGGCTATTACAAAGTCACACATTTTCATATCAAATATTTGTATTCATTTTCTTTTACAAACTGGCAAGATTGGCACTGGAAGACCCTGACAGCAATCTAGAATGCCAGTGACTGATGGTGGGTAGCAGCCCCCTCTGTCAGGGGACAAAGTATCTCCAGTAATCACAGACTCCTGCTCAACTGACTGCTCTGCTTTGGACTGCTTACTCTGCTCCTCTCACCATGTGGAGATGCAAGCTAGGATGATGCAGAATGCCTTAAGCTTTTGAAAACAGGGTGAGAATCACAGCTTTGCAGCTTACTACCAGTGGGTGTGGGGCTTGGGGCCTGGCAAGGTGGGGATGATATGTGATCTTGAAGAATAGAATGCTGTTTTTTTCCCCTTAATTATTCTTACTTTTAATGAGAACTGCACAGTAAACTGAAAGGTGATTTTTATATATAAGTGGTGTAAAGGTTAATTAATAAAAATTTTAGTACCATGCTATAAGGAAAGCGCTATGTACATGGGGAGGGCCACTAAGCAATAATTTTGAACTCAAAATAATTAAATTGTTATAATACTAGTTGTTAATAATACTATTTATTATTATTATAGTATTTAGTTGTATATAATACTAGTTAAAACAATAGTATGCTTGGTACCTGCAATGGTTTCCTTTGAGGAATACGCACTACCAGCAGCATCATTGGATCCTTCAAAGATGGTGATAAACTGCCAAAGCAAGTTCAGATACTTCGATTAGACACTAAACACTGGTTATACCTAGGAATCTTCAAAAGATACACACAGCTACTAAAACGTCTTTATAAATGGTATTTTATATTTTTCCCATCATAATTAATAGGATTAGTCATGAATTGAGATCTTTATTGCAAAATTGTGGAAAAAGTTCAGTCGGTCATATTAACTCATGAAATTATCACCTCTTATTGTCCCCTTTCTACTTTGGCTAAATTAGAAAAAGCTCACAGTCTTTAGAAAAGAACAGATAAGATGTTAGGGGAAAAGGAAAAAAAGGATGAAAGCCTCACAATGTTTGTTTTCTTTTATGGAAATACTCTCTATTGTTAGAACCAGTGCAATAAAGTGAATGTGTTGACCTAGAAGTCCTGGAAGGAGACGAGGTTTAGACACTGGCTTTACTTTGCAGACTTTATTATTTCTTTGCCTGTAAAAGCACAAGTTGTACTAGAAAGACATAAAATAGCCTGAAAAAGGTGATCTATTTTTTAGCTATTCTATAATGTTATCAATTTGAAAAGTGAATATTCATTGAAATAAAGTCTAACTTTATGTAATACAAGATCATGTAAAAAGCAACAATTTTTTAAGATTTATTTTTATTTGAAAGGAGGAGTTATACAGAGAAGCAGAGACTGAGCAAGGTTCACTCCCCAAACGGCTGCAATGGCCAGAGCTGAGTAGATCTAAAGCCAGGAGCCAGGAGCTTCCTTCGGGTCTACATGCGGGTTTGGGTCCCAAGCATTTGGGCCATCCTCTGCTGTTTTCTCAAGCTGTAAGCAGAGAACTGAATCAGAAGTGGAGCATTAGCCTACTAATTTAGCCACCACAGAAGTTTAGCCTTATATGCCATGGTGTAAGTTCCTAAAAGCAACAGGTACAAGAGTTTCATGACAGAAAAAAATTATTTAAAAGTGTGAGTACTAGAAGCCCACACTATATTCATTGGAATCCATGGAGGCAGGGAACTCTGATCTTCTGAGAGAGAGAAAAAAACAAAACCACAAACAAAAAACTCCCAAGTGAGTACTGGTTAGAGGCCTAGTTGCTCCACTTCTGATCCAGCTTCCTGCCGATGGTTTGAGTAAAGCAGTGAAGATGGCCCAAGTATTTGTGGCCTTGCTATCCATGTGGGAGATCTAAGTGAAGCTCCTGGCTCCTGGCTTCAGCCTGGCTCAACCCTGACTTGTTGCGTCCATCTGGGAGTGAACCTGTGGGTGGAAGACAGCTTTTTCTCTTTCTCCTCCTCTCTCTGTAATCTTACTTTCATATGTGTATATATATATATATGAAAATATGAATATATATATATATATATATATATATATATATATATATATATATGTTTATCACTAACATAGGAGGACACTAATATAGATAGGAGAATTACAGCTGAAAATCCCAAATCCAAATTCAGGGGCAGATGCTACTATGTACCCTGGAGAGTAGATGCACTTAAATGTTTTCTGGTGGTTTTGTCTTATTTTCAGTTGGCGTCTATTTGCCTATTTTTACGGAGCAGGGTTGTAGTGTTATAATGACAACATTCAGTTTTTTAAAACTCAAAATCTTGGTTGTCATAGAGTTGGCCTTTCATTCTTTTTCTCAAAATTTAAAATAGATACTGTCTGTTCTTTGTGCATAGAAAATGGGGACTGGCATTGTGGTATAGTGGGTAAAGTGGTGGGACCTGTATGCTCCACTGTGGATCCTGCACCCTGCTAATGTACCTGGGAAAGAGAATGGACCAAGAACTCAGGCACTGAACTCCCAGGGAAGACCCCAAAGGAGCTCCTCGTGCTTGGCTTCAGATCAGCACTGCTCTGGCCACTGTGGCCGTCGCGGATGGAAGATCTCACCCTCTGTCTCCCTCTTGCTGTTTGAGGCTCACTTCTATGGGAAATGACTGGATAATTGATGGACATTGTTAAATGTAGGTGGAAACAATGTAGTAGACCCAAACAGGCTCTGAAGAGTCATTCTTTATTTGTAACTTTCTGAGAAGGATTAAGGGAGAGAAACTTTCCTGGGCTCACAGAGATGCAAGAGAGCATTTTATAACACTAATGAGTGATTTTCTAGGTACATGGGATCAGCATTCACTTGTTGAAAGTCACTTTCCTCAGTCTTTGAAGTTTATAGCCCCTGGCTCCCTCTCTTGGGTCTACTGCCTTGACAAGAGACTCAGCCCTTCTAGGATTTTCTCCAAAATAAGAGTAACAAGGGCTTAAGAATGAAACCATATGTGGGCATTGTGGAGAAGCAATACTTTACTTTGCATATTTCAAGACAGAATACATACTGAACCATAAGTTGAGAATTTTCATTAGGGGATTTCAGGTACCAGGAACAAGACTGTTAGTAGAAGAGATTTGGATCTGAAGCAATTGTGAAAAAAAATCCTGAAATTCTTCAATGTAATACAGTAGCACACAGTAGTCCCTGACTGGACTTTGCAAATTATGCAGTTTTAAACTGGACTCCTACATACACCAATTAGAGACTGCTGAAAAGTATTTACCTTAACACTGCTTGCATGCTCTGGCGTTCGCTCCTGATAGCTTTCTGTGGGGGTGGAAAAATGAAAGTATTTTTTTCCGAGGTCAAATACATATGTGAATTTTTTTTCTTTGAACAATCATGTAATTTAGCCACATAGAAGAAATAATTGCTTTTTAAAATGCATACAATGAGAACAAGGCTGAAATTAAGTAAAACTTTTAAGCATATGTTAACCCTTATGAAAGATGAAGGTGATTAGGTAGGGAAACCTGGTTATATATGTTGCTAGTTATATTACATACAAATTAACTGCATAGGTGCAGCCATTCCGACTCCAAGAATCCATTTACCTGAAAATGAGAGGCTACTTAATAGATAATTCCTAAGGGATTCCAACTCTCCCATCCAAGTACTAACCAGGGCCAACCCTGCTTAGCTTCCGAGATCAGACGAGATCGGGTGCATTCAGGGTGGTATGGCCATAGAAGTGATTCCAGCTCTAATCTGCATTTGAGTCATAGTTTACCTGCTTGGAACTATATAAACATTGATAAATTGATTGTAATATCTCTGAACCTTGATTTTTTCATATGTGTCATGTGTATGGACTGTCTTCTCTGTTTTACAAGGGAAAATAGTGAGATATGTTGCTAAAACCATTTTGGACACATGCATTCCACAGGAGCTATTACAAGCATTCACTTTCCAAATCATCCATTTGACTAGTAAATGTTCTAGAAAATAAGTAATAGTAACACACTGAGGAACTCAAATAGGAAAGCGAGTGATTGAATTATCTGAAAAATATCAGTAAGATGATAATTTTGGTTAATAATTTTCCTAAGATTTAACCATCTACATTACATTGCAAAAAAATTTTTTTTGCTTTTACAGACTGAGTACATATTTACTACTATTCTGTATTTACAAATGACACCTTTTTCCATTTCTAGATTAAACCAGCAGGAAAACTTCAAGTTGGGTTGCTAAAGTGGCACAGACAAATCAAAGATCCCAAACTATCATAATTAAATAATTTGAGATTTTATTGCACTTTGTGTGCATCTAGAAATCCAGCATTGACCTTTTGACTGAACTCCAAGCCTAACCATCTGATTACTTAGGTAATGCTTCATCTCGAGTGCCTAAAGGATACTTCAATCTCAACATAACCAAACAGTATTTGTACTCTCTCCCCTATTCTCTTAGTTCCTCCCATAGTCTCTTCTCTCACTGAATGCCTCCATCTACTATATGTCATCTACAATTTGGTTAAGGGGATGCAGTTGAGAATGGAAAGGAGGGATCAGCAACTAGAAAGGCCCTAAATGTCTGGAATACTTGAAGAGTTAGAAGTTCAGTTGGGCTGGGGTGGAGTGAACCATAAAGAAACAAGGAGAGGGTTAGAGAAGTTATGGGAGCTAAAGGGATCTCCAGGTGTTGCCACTATAATGACTTGAGAGTTTGTTCTCATATTTCTCTTCCAACTCCAAGTTAACATGTAATCCTCACGTTAACATGTAATCCCCATGGGAAGAATGACTGTCAGTCACATATAGAACCTTGTAACTTAAAGAAGATAGTCTATAGATCTTCAAATGAATGAATAATTGAGCATTTATAGTATACTAAAGGATATGAGAACTACGTGTTAGGAGCCACAGACTTATGGACCTTAGTCTTGGCCTACCTGACAGCCTGTTGCATTGCAAAGCCTGCCTTGGGCAAGCAGGGCCACAGCAAGCAGGACCACAGCAAGCAGGATATTAGGCCAAAACATCCTGTGTAGAGCCAGCAGAACAGAACCTCTACCCTTGTTCCTGTTCAAATAATTAGTTCCTCCCCTGTTTCAATATAGATGATTAGTTCCTTCCCTGCTTCAATGAAGATAATTACTCCCAGGAAGCCCCTCCCTTTCTCCCCCTCCCCTAGAGAAGAAGGTATATATATGAGGAGTAAAAATAAAGAGAGAGGCACTTTTTTCCAACAACTATGAGCGTCCGTGTTTCTTGGACCAGCAGCCCGGGGCTACCAGCCCAGCATTCCCAGTCCACCCTCAGGATTTGAGCGTCATGTCCTGCAGGTCAGGACACTAAGCATTATCACGGCAAAAAAGCTGAATTAAGGGAGACCTGAGATCCAAACTAGATTATTTTCAAGCAGAATAACACTGGACTAGTCATTGATTCAGTCTCAGCTTAAGTTTATCTATAGAATGAGGAGGCTGATAGTCAGCTGTGCAACAGTGTATGATTCCATAACCTGGAGATTGTATCAGTGATTACTGTGACTCCTACTGGTTGTATGTTTATGAAAATTCTGACTGACTTACTATTGTTTGTGAGTTATCTTAAAATGTCTTCTAAGTTGAGGGAATATGTTCCTTGCATGGATTGAATGCTTGAAATAGTCATGATAAAGCTGTGATTTATAGTCAAGGCCATTTTATAGTAAATACAGAATGATTCCTCTTATACATGCTATCATGGCTAGATTTATACTCTGAGGTCAAAAGACAGACTAGTTGAAACAGCTGACATTCTAAGAGATCAGCACCAGAGTAGATTTTCTTAAATGGAAGGAAAGGAGAATAAAGAGGGGGATGTGAGGAAGGGAGGGGAGGATAAAGGTGAAGGAAATGAGAGAGGAAGGGAGGTTGGCCCTCTGTAGCTGGGTTTTAATATGAGCAAATGAATTTAACTTTTAGAGCTTTTTTATATGTCTCGCTAGGGATAAATTTAGACACGCAGAAGTAGGGAACACTGCCTGCTAAGGAGCTTGCAGGCAGGCCTCAAAAATCACTAAATTAATCAAACTTACAGCTTTCTTTTTTTCTTATTTTTTTAAAGTTGATAATTTTGTATAGCCTCTGAATGATGTTATAAATATCCAAATAGCATGTGGCAGAAAACATGTTCTCCCTCATTGAAGGAGTTTTAATTTCCCAAAACAAACAAACAACAAGAAAAAAAGATCAAACCCAAATGGCTTGAGCTCTGGCCCAAACATGGATTATCATAAACATAGAGCCTCACAGAAGTCTTACAGGAGCAGAGAAAATGTGTATGCATAATAATACCTCATGTGTTTGACTTCAAATTAATGGACTTTTAACAGTAATTTAGATAATACAGTGTCTGGATTCATATCACACCTGAATAATATAACATTGGATCACATTTCAAAGCAGAGAAGCTCACAGGAGAAAAAAAGCAACTTCAAATTAACAAGAAAAACAAACTGTTGACAAAGTTTTCTTTTGAATACGCTCTAATTTAAATAAAGAAAAAAGAGTCCAACCTTCTAATACCGAAGCACTGGGATCTGAGCTGTATTGTTCAGTCTCACTAAAACAAAATAAAGAGGACATAATTTTCA
This sequence comes from Ochotona princeps, assembly GCF_030435755.1. Classification (NCBI taxonomy): domain Eukaryota; kingdom Metazoa; phylum Chordata; class Mammalia; order Lagomorpha; family Ochotonidae; genus Ochotona; species Ochotona princeps. The sequence goes on along the minus strand of NC_080836.1, from coordinate 63,712,284 downwards.
GTGCATTCGATAAATGAAGAAATTATTGGTTAAGCAAAGTAACAGCTGATCTATTTGGAAGGAAACCTGATAGTATGTTTCTGAAATTTCAAATGGAATTAAGATGATTCCTGAACTAATTTTTTACACTTTAAAGCTATGATGAAAATTGTATAAAAATCATCACCTTCACTATTCTTAGATGAATTATCCTATGGTTTAAGAACATCCACATTTTCATACAACTGTCATCACTATCCATCCCCTTCCCTTTTTACATCTTACTTAATTATGACTTCATAACCATTAAACACTAATACCCTTTTCTTTCAATCCTCTTTCCTTTGACTGCCCCTTCCCTTTACTCCTAGAACCTAGTACCCTTCCTGATTCTATGAATGTGACTATTCTAGCATTACACATGGGCTATTCTTCTGTGTCTAATACCCAAATTAGCATAATGTAAGATCTTGAATGTTCACACTACAGCATGTGAACTCTGAACTATAGAATATGCATAACATATTTTGTTTATTCATTCATCTGTCAACAGATGCCTGATTACTTTCATTATTTGTCTATTGTGAATAATATTATACACATGAGTATACAAATATTTGTTCTAGTCCCTGGCTTTGCTGTTCTTAGACATATACTCAGAATTAAAATATTGTATCATATGCTAATTATATTTTTAATTTTTAGAGAAAACTGAATAATGTTTTTCATACTGTGTGCAACATTTTATATTCCTACCAGATTCCCATTGCTATAATTACTATTAGTGCTTATTTCCTTCCTCTCTTCCTTTCCTCCTTCCTCTTTCTTCCTTTTTGGCTCTTTTCTTTTTTACATATCCTATAAGTTATTGCTATAGCTTCATTTTAACTTTGATTTCCATTTCTTTAATGACTAGTGAACATTTTTTATGTACTTATTACCAATTTGTACACCTTCCTCGAAGAACTAGCTATCCATATATTGTACACATATTGGGCTGACTTTTTTTTTTGGTTATAGTTACTGGAGCTTTTCATGTATTCTGGATATTAATTCATTTTCAGATAGATGATTTGAAAATATTTTCTCTAGTTCTTTCGTTGATGTCTTAGCCTGTTGACAATGGCCTTTGAAATACAAAAATCTTTAATTTATAAAAATTGTTAGAATTTTATTATATTTGATAGAAGACAGAGAAAGAAATGAGAGAGAAAGAGAGAGTTCCTATCAACTAATGCACTCTGAAAATACGTACAGTAACTGGGGCTTAGACTGAAGCCAGGAACCTGGAACCACACCTGGGTCACCCATGCAAGTGGCAAATACAATTATAGGGCATCACCTACTATCTCCCAGGTATGCAATCCAGAAAGTTGGAATCAGGAGTCATTCCTGAATCCAGTCCCGGGTTCTCCCATATGGGATACAGTAGTTCCAAGCAGTATTTCAACTACTGAACCATGTTCAGTTTATCTCATTTATATCTTCTTGCCTGTATTTTTGATATATTAAAAAAATTACCAAATTCACTTTCATGAAGCTTTCATGTTTTAAGAATTGCAAAGGTTTTATTAAAGGATTTTTATTTATTTTCATTGTAAAGTCGGGTATACAGAGAGGAAGAAAGGCAGTGAGGAAGTTCTTCTGTCCATTGATTCACTTTCAAGTGAATGCAGTGGCCGGAGCTGCGCCATGAGCCCAGAGCCTCTTCTGGGTCTCTCACGCGGGTGCAGGGTCCCAAAGCATTGGGCCATCCTTGACTGCTTTCCCAGGGCACAAGCAGAGAGCTGGCTAAGAAGCGGGGCTGCCGGGATTAGAACAAGCGCCCATATGGGATCCTGGTGCATGCAAGGTAAGGACTTTAGCAGGGACTGTGCTTGGCGCAAGAATTACAAAGTTTTAGCAGATACATCTGATATATTTTGAGTGAATTTTTGTATTTGGTGTGAAGATCCACATTTTTCTGCATGTGAATATCTATTTAGTTGAAAATGCTATCCTTTTCTTGTTAAATTATCTTCATACCTGTGTTGAAAATTCAAAACTACACGAGTTTACATACAAATTCTAATTCACTTCTGCTGTGGTTTAATTCTGACTTTGTGTCAAAATTACATTGTTTTGGTTTGTATGGCTTAGAAGTAAGGTTTAAAATCAGAAAGTGAGACACTTCCAATTTATAACATTCTTTAGGCTATTATAGTCCCCTGATGTTTGCTCTTTTCCTTAGAGTCGAGCTTCAGCTTTATTTTGGGGGAACATGTCCTGCATTTTCAATATTAATTAAATATGTAATTTGAGTTAAAGAATTAAAAAAATGTATTTTTTTGGTCATGAGACAAAGAGTTTGGGAAATATTCATAACTGGTTTCTGCAGTACCACTGCTGGTAACACTTATTCCATTAATTCTCGTGTTATTTTGATATGTATTATTTGATATGTGTTATTTCATATGTGTTATTTTCCCTTCCTTCTTCTCTCCCATTCTCTCCTTTTCTATTTTCCTTCAATTTTCTTTTTTCTCTTTCCTTCCTTCTTTCCTTCTTGCCTGAGTTCCTTTTTCCATCGCTTCTCTATACCTCTCTCCATCTATTTCTCCTTCTCTCCTTCCTTCCTTCTATTCAAAATACTAAAAACAAGTTCTATTCTACTTTCCCACCCCGGGGAAAGAATTTGGGACTTGAGCTTATTGCACTTAAATGTGCTGTGGTATGCTGGGAGAAGCTGAATAAGAATGAGGAAATATATGAAGAATGGTTTATCATTTTAAACGTAGCTTCTTATTGAATGTTCCTTTTGTTCCTGTATATATATTTGATTGCTTTGTAGACATTTTATATGATTATAATATAAAAATAAGGTAAATATTTTGATAGTTTATAATCAGTTTTCAGTCTTATTCCCCCATGAGAAAATAAGGGCCTGGAACTTATCTAAATGTATATTTTTGAGCATTTTCTATACTCCCTTCTTATTTCATTGATACAATCAAGAGAGAGATATCTGAATTAAATACACAGTCCATACACTGATCTTCCAGTCATCAGAATTTATTCTGTTTCCTCTCATATACTGTTATTCATCTTGGAAAGCTCATGTCAACCTCTATTTATTTCTATAATTCATCTCTGTATTCCAACCTAAATTTCTCCCTCTTTTCTTTGTATTCTTCTTGTTTACCATAACAATTTTTAATAGATAATTGTAAGGGTGACAGTTAAAATATTTTGAAACATTTGTAAAGTTTTATAAAGTTGACTAAAATATGTCTAAGAAAAAATTTGGCTACTTGCCCACAGATCAGATAGCTATATAGTAAAAAGCCATCTCTCTTAACAGGGTCAAGCTGGAATTGTTTTGTGTTAGTAATGCACATCATATCATTAATTCAACGCCTATCCCTCAAGTTAAAAATATTGATCTAAGATACTGATGCACTAGGAAGAAGGCCTAAAACAATGATGAATAGGCCAGGAAACTAGAAATGGTGAAACTTAATAATCAGAGGCTTAGAAATTATCTACGGTGTGGAGGCAAGGGAGACAACAATAAAAAATGAGGGAAGATTGAAGTTTAACATTTGCTCAATGTAGTTTTACCATAGGCACCATCCGTCCCATAAGCCTTATCGTCATGTCAGATTTCTCTATCAGTATTAACTTATTTTCATATACCTGATAGTTGAAATGAGATCGTCCTGGTTGTAGGAAGAAGAACTCATAATTCTATGTAGTAAGAAATGTGGTGGTTCAGGAACAATAAGCCTTTCTTCCTTCTGGAAAGAAAAATGTAAACCATGTATTCCATGAAATAAAGTATGATATGTACTTTCTCATCTATGGGCATATGCAAATTTTTAAATAGCTCAGTACTTATGTGCTAAATTATAATATTGAACTTTAAAACAAATTTTAAGTATTCACTTAAAAGAATTGAGGAATATGGTTTTCCATTCCTCACTTAAGAAAAAAATAAAATCATGTTTTGTTGAGATATAAGCGAATGACAGAGATACAACCCTCATCAACTCAGAAGCATGCCAGGATCAATCATGCTAACACAAATTCAAATATATTTGTTGGTACGTCATTTGTACTTTTAAGTAAAATTATGTCTTTCTTTTAGCATCAAATGGATAATCAAGAGAACCTGATTTATTAGTAATTCTAAATTATGTATTCAACAAAACCATATGTATGATACAAAATTTTGGACAAGGATAAACTTAAAAAATCACTGAGGACCAGATAATCATGTGAAGTTCTAAAAGCAGCCCCCAAAACTGTTTACCATAAGTACAATGTTTAATAGATGATTTTAAGGATGAAGTTTAACGTATTTTGGTACATTAGTGAAATTCTTAAGTTGGCTAAATATGTTTAAGGAAAAAATTGGCTATTATCTTGCCCTGGAGTCAAATCGAGACAATCTAATTTTATATGCATTTTTTTCTTTCTTCCTGCAATGTTAGCTAGCCTTCAAGTGCTTTCCCACTGATGCGAGGTTTTTCACATAAACATTTACAATGAGAACTTGCTAGCCAGCATACAAGAAGGAGTGAATCAACTTTTTCCCAGTATTAGTTTGCATTTCTCTTAACTAATTTCCTTTTTGTTTTTCTTTTGCATTTCTAGTTAACCTAAATGTCTTTCCATTCTCTGCCTTCCCTTTGATTGGGTTTTATACTTTCTACTAGATGTATCACCAGGCTGAGGAGCTGAATGAATACATTTTAGTATTTCCTGCCTAATCAAGGAGTATTCTTGAACAAGAGTTTTGAGTCTGACTTTGTCACTAATAGTCACATTTCTCACTTACCTTACTTTGTAATTTTTTCTCCCTAGGAGCGTTTGTTTCAGTCAAGATTTTTGTTGTGGCCATGTCAAGGTTACCAGTAGCTTTTTTAACTTGCCTCTCATTAGATTCTATTCTCAGATTTGAGATGGCTTCAGTATTTTCTATATTTGCACTGTATGTAGGATGACAGCATTTGCTGAGTGCTAAAAACCTTTTCAGGCTGCCTGCGCTTACTGCATTCTTTGGAGTAACAGCTTTGCTTGTTGTTGGCTTCATGGCGTCTTTGAGTTGAAGTTCACATAGTTCATGTGTGCATTCTTGTTGTCCAACAACTTCTCCTAAAACAATCTCAACTTCATCGGAAATGGTTTCTTCTAAGTTAGTTTCTGAATCTCCATGCTCAATATCGTGAGCTACTAAACGAGTAATAAGATCTCTTCTGCAGTGGACATCTTTCAATAGCTCTACCTTGGTGATATCAGGCTTTCTTATACTCTGAAATGAATTTCTGCAAACAGGCTGAAACAAAAGGAACAGCAAATATTAAAAACAAATGCTTCTGGGCCCAGCGCAGTAGCCTAGTGGCCAAATTTTTGCCAAATGCTCCACTTCCCATCCAGCCCCATGCTTGTGGCCTGGGAAAGCAGTAAAGAATGGTCCAAAGCCTTGACTAGAGCCCCTGCACCTGTGTGGGAGACCCAGAATAAACTCCTGGCTTCTCACTTCTGGTTGACTCAGCTCCAGCTATGGCAGCCACTTTGGGAGTGAACCAGAAGGCACAAGATTTTTCTCTCTCTCTCCCCTTCTCTCTACATATCTGCCTTTCCAATTAAAATAAATAAATGGAATGTTTAAAAAAAAACAAAAAGCAAATACTTTAATCACTTTTCCTGTAGTATTCTTATTATATAGTTATTGAATTACAATTTTAGTTTCAATTTAAGTAGTATCTTCAAATGTCACTTATTAGTATATTTATGTAATATTTTAAATAGATGAAAACATGAATATTTATTGCCATCTATCATTTTATTTAAACTGAATTCATGTTATCCTATCTTACACCAAAAAGAAGAGGAAGGTCTAAACATTTTTTTCTTAATTTTTTATTGCAAAATAGCTGAATTAACTTTTATTTTAGTTGTTTATCCGGAAATTTTTGTGCCAGAAGATATGTCCATTTGTTTTTTTAAATCCTTGGTTACATATCATAAACATGTATAATTATATACAGGTCTATAATAAAAAGAAGGGAAGATATTGCCTACCTTAATTTGTAAAGATTATGAGTAGATAAATTATTCTTTGGATTTTTACTTCTTATCCTTTTGCACTACAGATCTTTTCAAGGTATTTTTCTTAATTTTTTATCTATTCATTTCCTCTGACCTCCCTAGTTGAATTTCAATTTCTATTTTCATTGTTAAAGAAATTGCAAATATAACTGGGCAGAATTTTTCTATCCCTATTTGGCTACAACGGTCAGACCTGAACCGATCAGAAACCAGGAGTTTCTTTTAAAACTCTCATGTGGTTTCAGGGTCCCAAGGACTTGGGCCTTCCTCCATTGCTTTCCCGGCCTACAAGCAGAGAGCTGGATGGGAAGTGGAGCAGCTGGGAAATGAACCAGCACCCATTATGAGATGCCAGCACTTGTAGGCAGAGGACTAGTCAGTTGATCCATAACATTGTTCCCACATTGAAATTTCTATAAGTGCATCATTTTTTAAACAGTATGACTTTTCCTTTCATTAAAAAAACAAGCATCTACTATGGATTAAGTACTCTTAATAATTTTTGTGAGTTACAAGTGACATAAGTAAGCCGAGCTGGTAAGTAGTGGTAATACTTGTCACAGATAATTCCGCAAGTAGATAAAGGGTGATTTGAGATAATGTTTTAATCCATTAAACAATCACTTACCTGAGTGCATTTTACTTAAAGTACCATTGTGAATGAAAACCGCTAAGTTTAATGCTACTATAATGATGAGCATATATGAAAGAGATGAACATCTGTTCCCAAAACTCTGGATCAATTAGACTCAAGGCACCCCAGAGCATGATAATCTCAATATTTGAATTCGCTAAAAGAAACAGAAGTACTCTGGAGTCTTAAATTGGATGGTTTAAAGTATCTTAGATGGGTATTGATTCTGACACTCTATTAAATGACCCTTTGGATTCCTTTAAATATCCAATGGAAAGTGAAAGAGATCAGAAAATTCTTTTTTCATACCACAATAATTCCAGAAATCTGGTGTGACTGGTAGGGACATGCCTTTATATTCCCAAAGAAGTATAGCTCAAATTTATTTCTTAGGAAGATTACCTAGGGACCTTAACCAGAAACTCTGAAATTGATATGCAAAATACAAGTAAACTGTGTGATTGAATCAGTGACCCAATGCAATCAGTTCACCCATTGGTATGAGAAGGAGCAGTAAAAATGCATTCTTTCTATTTGAAAAAGGAAATCACAGAATAATAAAATTTTCTGTCATTGCCTTTGCACTTACCTCCAATGGTTTTACATCCAGACGTCCTATCATATTCAGCGAGATGCGCCTTTCTTTTTTTCTGTTTCCTAAAGCACAGGAGTCTAAGGAGCAGTAACTTCTCCCACTTAGTGATGCTTTTCTCAGTTCTGCAATGCTATGTCCAGTTCTTCTTAGGCACTCCATCTTAATTTTCTCAAGTGGTTGTGTTTTTACAGAAATGACAGCTAAGTGTTCTGAAATAATATTTGGATCTACTTTGATTGGCTTTCTACCAACATGTGGAATTATTTTAATTGGAAATTCCTCTTCATATGAATCATGATCTGACTCTTCTCTGTCTGAGTCAGGCGTCACTTTAATAACATGTTCTTGTGCCTTTTCAACTATTCTTTTAAGGTCTAGATCTCCAAATAGATCAGATTCTGCACTTTTTGTGTTACCTGTACTTAATGGGGAATTTAAAACCTCTTCAATAATTAAACTAGCCACTTTGTCAGGGAGTAATATTTTTGTATCTTTTATGTCATTAATTTCTTTGTTGGTTCCAGAATATTGCAAGACATTACTGTAAACAGAATTAACAACCTGGGAAACCATTTCTGTATTTTCTGCATTTGAAAGGGTGTTTTCAGTATTAGCAGCTACAAGACTAATATTGCTTTTGGAAATTTCAGCAGTTACAGATTTTGTCAATTGAGAGGCAATTTTATTTAATTCAGGCTGTGATACGTTGCTTGTGTCTTTGCTTGAAGCATTTGGTGGCCTTACTAGTTTAGCCGACAACAAGGCCAGTATTTCCTCTAAAAATTTGCCGTCTAACACAGAAAATGTTTGAGATGAAGCTTTGTCTTGGAATTTAAATTCATCAGTAATTTTGATTACTTTTTCCATAATTTTGACAGCTTCCAGAGCTAATTCTGTATTTGATACTTCTTCCTCTCCTTGAGGTTGAAATTCAGAATTGGAAATTTCTTTCACCATTAAAAACCCTATTATATCAGAGAGAACCTTGCTGTTACCCAGTAAGTCTTTAAGTATAGAAGTATAAGAACCAGAGTGCTTTAAAATGTTGGTACAAACAGAATTAACTATTTTTTCAATGCCTGCATTTTCAGCTAGAGATACAGTAGGTGATTCATTGGCTGGCAGTACTAGTTTAATCTTACTTTTGGAGATAAATTCTTGTACTGAATTTAAGATTTTTGAGATTATTCTCTGCATTTCAGTTTCTAGAGGTTTTGTTTTTTCTTTCTGAACATTTGGAAGCACTGCTAAAATCTTTGATAAAAATTTTACAGTAACTTCTTCCATAATGGTGTAAGACATTTTATGAGCATTTGGTGGTTGCAGTGGTGGGATATCAGTAGGTTGGATAATATCTTTAAGAATATTTTCAACAATACTATCAACATCTGTATATTGATATGGACTTAGCTCTCCACAAAAATACCTCTGCAGTTGATTGCCAGTTATTTCTTTTATAACTAAGTCAGCTATAGTTTCTGAAAGGATTCTGCATCCACTGGCTACACAATTTTGTATAATCTCTTGTGACCCAAACAGTGGCAAAAGATTATCATATATAGACTGAACTACTAACTGAATGATTTCATCATCGTTGGAATGTAAGGATTCTACATATTGAATAGTCATGTCTTCATTTTTAGAGATCCCCATTGCAACTATACTTACTAACTTCATTTGAAGGAAATCCAGTTCCATGAATGAATTGCCCTCAGCAGCTTTTATTTTGGGGCTGGAATTGGATATTGTTGAGAAAATTTTGGATAACAGAGCAGAAATCACATCATCTAAAAATTTATAGGGCAACATTATGGTATATGGTGATGACGTTTGACATTCCTTACTGGCTGTTTGGGTCACCTTTTGGACTTTTTTATAAACATCTCTTGATTCTAGAGGCCGGCATTCTGAAACTGGAACATCACAAGAAATCACATTAAGCTGGTGCTGAAAAATTTCATTTATTACTGCACTAGTCAGCTTTTTGGCTAAATTTTCCCCATTAGAATTTATATTCTTACAGATAGAGTCTTGAGATCTATATTCCTTCAAAATGTTGCAAATAGATGAATGAACAACTTTATTGACCATTGTTTTATCGATTGAGAGCATTTCATTGAGCAAAGGCGCTTTAGCTGAAGAAAGCTGTTTATGCATATGTGGCACTTTTTCCACAGGTTTAGTTTTGATGCTGGGTAATGCTTCATCTCTACTTGATTCTTTGTAACTGGAAGGTACTTTAGGACCTGAAGAGATTTCATGTGCAGGTGGGAGAAACTGATTTTTCATATCTGGCCTAAATACCTTAATGTGAGAATCTGAAAACTCTTTTAAAAGTGAATCAATAAGTTTCATAGCTGTGTCATAGAGTTCAGTTTGATTATCATCATCATCATGTAGGTTTGAATATTTATCACATGTTTGTGTTTCTGGTGAGGAGGAAAATACCAGTTTGTTAACCATTTCAATGACAACATCTTCTAAAAATGTAGCTGGAAAGACCTTAGGTTTACTGTTTGCTAAGTCCGGAGGATGATCTGGTTCACTAGATTCACTGTTGATCTCTCTCTCTCTTGGTATCTGTTTCTTGGTCTCTCTCTTTTTTTCTTTCTCTGTATCTTTTTCTTTTTCCATTTCTTTCTCTTTTTTCCTTTCAGTTCGTCTCTCCTTCTCTCTCTCTTTCTGTTCCTTTTCTTTCCTTCTGGAAGGGACATTTTTGTTAACGGAGGCCAATAAATCTTTTGTTGTAAGTGATGGTGTGGAGTCTTTGCTAATGTCCTTTATTACATTCAATATTTTATCACCCTGGGAGGTCTTGCTGTGTCTGTATTTTGAAAAATGGGCTGATTCTTGAGAAGGTATTTCAAAAACATTGTCATATATATTTTCTGTGATGTTTTCAACATATTCCTCATCTGAATGTTGTTCCTCATCCATATCTATTTGAGCTGAAGAGTCTCTCCTCTTCTCATTGTGTGACCTTTGGGTTTTTTCCAAAGTTTTATCTGTGATAGTCCCTATATCTCTTTGCTTGGATTTCAAACAAAATAAATGAAATGGCTTGTCATCTTTTTTAAATGAACTTTCTCCTGTACTCTCGATCTTTTTTTCAATTTCTATTTCAGTATCTGGCTCAAGCACTTCCTTCTTACATTCTGTATCAACAGATGAAGCTAAAATATGTCTGTGTGATTCATCCTCTAACGCCTTCTCAGCTTTTGGAGATGATATGCTTGTCTCAATTCCACTTCTTTTACGTATCTCATTCAACTCTGACTCTTCAATATCTTTATGTTTCATATTGATAGTTGGAATAATTTTTGATGTATGGTCACTGCGCTTTTGCATAGAAATTCTCAATCTATTTTCACCTTCCCCTTTTTTGTTTGCCACACATTCAGCTGACTTTGATCTCAAGTTAATCGTATTGGCTTTCAAAATGGCAGTTACAGTGTTAGGTACTGGTTTTTTGATATCAATTTTTTTCATGGATGTATTCTTCGTTTTGACACTTTTTGTTTTATTCATTCTGTTTACTTCCAGAGTGTCCATTGTGGTTTTGTGATCTGAGCTTACAGAACTATGTTTTGATGATTTTTCTGGCAGAATAAGTTGGTTCCAACTTAAGCACCTAGTTATTTGAGTAGTTTTTGGTGGTATTTTTTGAACCCTTTGGGTGATGTTTTCTGGATTTAGAAATGAAAAGAAAGTGGAAGACCAATCTCCTGAAAAAAGTGGTTGAATCTTAAATGCAGATATTGCCTTCTGGGCTAAAGTGGCAATCACTTCCACAACAAAGTTATTGTTATCATTTTTAGGTATCACATCAGATGAATATTTTCCAATGAACTGATCATATACAAAATTGGATATTTTATCAACTGCTTCTTTATCAATTGGTGGAAAAGGAAATATGTCCTCAGCATGAGGTAAAATTTTAATTTCATTCTTTGTAAATTCCCCTATCAAAGAGTTTGCAAACTTTATAGCCAAGCCCACAATATCAGGTTCTGACCTTTCTTTTTTCTTGGGATCTTCAATGACAGCTGGGACAGCACAAAATTTGTGCACAAGGTTAACAATTACATCTTCCAAAAATGTAGCTGAATATAGAGCAGGCTGTGCCTTTTCTTTACCAGATTTAGCAAGTACAGTTACATGGTCAGGTAAGTCACTGGAAGATGATTCCTCATCATGTAAAAATGGTTTTAAATGATGATCCATTATTGCCTTCAGAATGAAACTGGCTATTTTACTGAGAAATGAGCCTTGTTTTTTGTCTGTGTCTCTATGTACTTCAGCTTGAAATTCAGAGTTTTTCAAAATATTATTACATATGGAATCAGCAAAATTTTCAATTGCTTCTAATTGTATGCTTTCTGCATTCTCCTCTGCTGTGGCGAGTCGGATCTCATGTTCAGAAATTTCTTTTATAATTTCATCAGTCAATTTTGAAGCTGCATCCACTGACTCATAATCTGATAAAACCTCTTCCTCTTTAAGTTCATGTTCTGTATTGGATGAAGGGAAGATATGCACTAAAAGTTTGTAAACCATATCTTCTAATAGAGAATGAGGCAGCACTGTAATGCATGACGGCAAGGCATAGCTATCTTTCATGATGATGTTGAGCACATTTCTAATGATATTATCAGCTCGAAGTGAAGAGTAGGAAGCAGACAGTAATTCTCCTGAAACTAATGACTGTACCTGATAATCGTAAATTTCTTCCAGTAGCAAGTTATATATTTTCTTTCCAAAGGAATCAGTATCACTTTGAATAACCCTATATACTTGAATCAGAGATTTATATTCATCTAATATTTTTTCATAAATTATGTTTACTGTGTTTTGAACCATTTCTTTGTATCCTTCTGAAAAATGTAAATTTTCATCAATGCTGTCTGCAACCAAAATCTCTGATGTGGTAAACTCCAGAACAATTGATTTGACTAAAGCAGTAACGATGTCAGTAATTCTGGCTTTTGCTCTATCTAGGTTTTCAGCAGCTGAGACATTATTTGTGAATGCATAAAGGATTTTGCACAAAAGTTCAGAAATTACTTCTTCAAAAAAGACAGCGGAGTTCACAATGAGAGATAATTTTCTATGTTTAGGATCTAGTTCTTTCTGTTTATAAGTTCTATCAACCGGAGCTGAAAGGAGAGTTTTATCTCCAGTTAAAAATGACTGGAGATGATGGTTAAAAATTTCTTTTATTATAAGGCTTGCTATCTTTGAAACAGGTATGTTACTTTTGCCTTTTTTATCTTTTGTAAGAGACTGGTACAAGTTTGAGTAAGAAAGATCAGCAGAAATGGAATCAATCATGGACTGCATATCTTTTTCTGAAAACATGTTTTGTTTTTCATTACCATGTTTTATAATACATATTGCATGCTTTGAAATTATTGACATGATTTCGTTTATCAATTTTATAACAGTATTGTTTAAGTCTGATTGACAAGCATCTAAATCTTCTAAACTAGAGTCAAATGGACTCATCTGGGATATAAGCTGAGTGACTATTTTTTCCAAATGAGTATGTGGTAACATGGTAGTATATATTGTAGAAGACTTTCCTCGCAATAGTGATTTACTAATATCATGCTGAACTCTCTTAATCAAAACATTTGCGTTGAGTTTGGAATATGACTTGCTAGGCAGATTTTCAATAATATCAGGATGAATTTGGAAGTCAAAAATTTCAGCCAGGATGACTTTAGTTATCTTTGCAGCCAATGTTATTGTGTCATATAGAAAATCTTCACCAGGCATTGTTCTCATTTCATATTCTTGTAAAACTTTGCTGTACACTGTGTCAATAATTTTTTTTACTACATCTTTCTCTACTTGAGGTAAATACAGTCGTCCTTCAGCACTATCTATAATGCTAATTTTGGATTTTGAGAATTCGTCTATTATCAAGTGAATAAGTTCTTCAGCTTTATCAAACAGTTCATCTTCAGAGTGTCTTTCTAATTTTGTTTGTACAATGCCTATTACCCTGTGGAATATTTTACTTAAGACTCCACAGACAATGTCTTCTAAAAATTCTGAGGAGTAAGCACTAACATAAAATAATTGCATTTGCTCATCATCAAAATTTGTGTATGATGAAGAAGATAACGATTTTCCATCCAAAAATGGATGAAGATGTTTTTGACAGACATATTTAATGATAAAACCTGCAATTCTATCAATAAGAGCATCATTACTGCTTGTAATATTTTGTTCAGCTAACTCTTGAGAGCCAGAGTTTTGTGAAATATTGTTAAGTACTGAATTAACAAGATGCTGTACATCATCTTCTGAATAAGCAAACTTGGTTTCTTCTTCATCTTTTGAAAATCGAATTTCATGCTGGCAAATTTTCATTCTAATATCACTGATAAGGTTAGAAGCAATTTCATTGAAATTCACTTCCGATGCATCTTTTGGAGATTCTCTGTTTAAAACCATGTTAGATGCACAAGGAAACAGCCTACACAGTAGCACTCTGATCATGTCTTCTAAAAATGTGTATGGCAGCAAGGTATTATATGATGATAAAGTCTGGTTTAGTTTGGTAGGCTTGCTAATGTTACTAATGACATCATGAACAATAGTGTCTGCCATTCGGATGGGATAGGAAGAAGCTGACAAATCCCCAGAAAAGAATGGTTGAAGAAGGGAATCTGAAATATTTGCTACAATCAAATTGGCAATATTTTCCACAAAGACTTCACCATCTTTAAGCTCTTTTTCGGTGTCAGTATCTAAGCCAAGCTGCTTTAAAACATTTCCATAAACTGAGGTGACAAGTTCATCCACAGTATCTGTATCGATAGAGGGGAAACACTGCTCTCTGTAGTTACGCAAAGCGTGACTTTTATTCTTGTCCAGATGGTTACTTATTAAGTTAACTATTTTCTGTGTCATTTCGTCTAACTCAACTTCAGTGCTATGCTTTGGGCTGAAAATTTTTGATAAAAGTCTGGTAACAATATTTCTTACAATTGTATCCGGGTGAGTATTAAAGTGTGGGTGCTGCTGGGGTCTGTGTGACTCTATGGCTTCACTGAGAATCTCTTTAACCATGTCAGATACAGAATCCAGTGGAGATCCTGGACGGGGTAAAATCTCTCCACCCAAAAACTGCTGAAGATGATTGTCAATGATCTCTTGGATAATAAAACTGGTAATTCTGTCCACCACAGCTGGGGTTCGGCTGATAATGCCTCTCTGTATTGAGTCAAGAGATTCAGAAATTTGCAAAATATTACTGTAAATTGAATTGACCATTGTTTCAAGGTTTTTTCCTTGGCACAGATACTGATTATCACATATAGTAAACCCAATTTTATGTTTTGAAATGGCTGATATAACCTTGTTTATTATGCATCTGGACATTTCATTAAAATCTGAACTCATTAAATAATTTTTTCCCATGGAGAAAGCCTTACTGGGGGCAGGAAAGAGCTGAAATAAAAGTCTCTTGATGGCATCTTCTAAAAATGACTGTGATAACATAGTGCTATATGTTGTTGAAGACTTAGGCTGGCAAATAAACTTTCTTAGATTGTTTTGAAGTTTCTGCAGTATAATGTCTGCTCTGAGAGAGTAATATGAGTGAAATGGGAGCTTTGCACTGAAATTGGATGGCAACTGGTAATCTAAAATCTCTAATAATATGTCATTAGTTATTTGTTCTACTACTGAGGTATTGTCATACATTGTATTGTTACCACAGGTTACTTTCAATTCATATTGGTGTAGAACATCATGATAAATGGAGTCAACAATCTTCTTAACAGTTTCTTTTTGCACAGGTGGGAAACAAAGCTTTTCTTCAGCATTCCGTAGAACAGTAACTTGTGCATTATTTAACTCACTCACTATAATGTTGATGAATAATGCATTTGTTTCATTGAGCTGAGCCTCAGTGATACTTTTGTATTTGCTCCACAAAGTGGTAGACAGATTAAAAAACAATTCTGAAATTATTTCCTCCAAAAATGTGGCTGAAAAGACACCAATGTTCGTATCTCTTCGGTGTAGCCTGTTGGTAAACCCAATTGCCTTCATTTCCTTTGCCTCTTGCCTTTTAAGAAAAGAAGATTTGACTGTGTATTGCTTGCTCAATGGATCTTTTGCTTTGGAACAAATTGAAATGGGATTTTCCAGGGATTTAGTCAAGTAATTACCATCATCACTCATGAATCCCAAAGAACTATTGCTTTGTCCTTGTCCTAAATCTGTTAATTCTGTTTTTGGTAATTTTGTGAAACTATACTGTGTTTCTCTTGTTCTACAGTTCAACAGCTTGTTTTTAAAAGGTGGACTTTCAGAAGCTTGTTGTAGGCTTTGGGATAGTTTCTCCATCAAGGATTTAACCAATCTATGGGAAATAGCAGTAAGCATGGTGTCTGATGACAACGTATTTTGATCCATTTCTGTCAGATTTTCTGAAAGATCTAACATGGAATCTTGTTGAAATTGCTCACAATTTTTTTCCTTAAAAAAATCAAATTCACCATCTTCTAAACTTTGAAGTATTCTTGAAAGCTGATTTTCCTTTGTTGATGTTTCATCAGAAGAAGAACCACTATCAAGAAAAACAGTGCTAGTGCATTTTTCCAAAAGTGTTCTAATAAGTTTCTCACAGACAACATTGAGAAGAAAGACTAACTTTGGAGATAGTCCCAGGTTACCTCTACTTTGGATGTCACTTTGATTGCTTTGATTATGTGGGGAAGAGCAAAATGCTTGTGCTAATTCACCAGGGTCCACAGCTCCATCTGGGCATTCATCTGGCATAAATAAATCTAAAACAATATCAAAAACTTTACTGACTACTTCTTTGGATTCTTGAGTTGTTAGACTACCAGCTAGGTGGTCTAACTTTTGTGCAAGATAATTTAATTTATTTTTTTGAATGAGCTGATCAACTTGGTGGGTTGATGATTCAGAATCTATGGAGTCTATCAGTCTTTCTACCGTATTTGTTTTGCTGCAAATAGACATACTATTGCTTCTAAGTGAGGAAAGTGATTGGTTTGTTCCACTGCTTTCAAAGTGATGATTTATTCCTATTTCTTTGGATAGAACATGAATCACTCCTATTAAGAGATCTTGAAAAAGATTATCAAAATCAGCAGAAGCTACTCCTGAACAGTAAATATATTTTGTTTTTATGGAAATAACTTGTTGTGCAATGTCAGCTTCTATAATGTTACCATTAAAAAGGATTTCAATAACTATTTCAGAAATGCTTAAAGCAAGTTCTCCAATAGAAATTGACCTGCTTCCAAATATGTGAGAATGAATTGAAATCATCTTGTTGAATGCTGCATCTTGCATTTCCCATATTTTCTCTTTCTCTTTATACTTTTTAGTGTCACCAGAAATGCTGGAAGCTAAATGGTAAATTACTGACTTGGTGAGATGTTCACAAAATTGATAAATTGAAGAATGATGATATATGCTTCTCAGAGGCTGTTTCTGTTCATATTTTTTCATTGACAGTGTAGAAACAATAGACACCATCTCCTCTGTGGAAACTTAAAAAAGATAATTTTTAGCATTCATTAAGGGAAATTTGTAAAATTCAATATAATAATTATTATTTACTTATGTGTTTCTGCTTTTAGTGCATTTCCACATATTAAAATAAAAATCTAGTGAAGAAAGCAATTAAATGTTCCTCAAAAACTTATTTTCTGCTTATAAAATCTTAACTTTAGGCCAAAAGGTGAGAAAAAATACCCCCAAAGAACTTAAAATGCTAAGTTAAATGTTTTGGTTAAGGATTCCTAAGAAACAAGAAAGCCTAGAACATCCTATCATCTCCAATGAAGGAAAGCCCTGGAAATGCCAAAATATATACAACATTGTTGACAGAAAAAGATAATTACAAATAAGCTGGGAGGCCCTGCATGGTAGCCTAGTGGCTAAAGTTCTTTCCTTGTATGCGCAAAGATCCAATCTGGGTACTAGTTCATGTCCCGGCTACTCCACTTCCCTTCCAGTATCCTGTTATGGCCTGAAAAAGCAGTCAAGGATGGCCCAAAGCGTTAGAACCCTGCACCCATGAGGGAGACCCGAAAGAAGGTCCTGGCTCCTGAGTTTGGATCAGTGTAGCTCAGGCTATTGCAGCCACTTGGAAAGTGAACCAGTGGATGGAAGATCGTTCTATCTCTCCTTCTCTCTAAATTTTACTTTCCAATAAAAATATGTAAATCATTAGAAACAAAACAAATAGGCTGAAAACACAGAGATTCTCCTGCTGTTCTAATTTTAATGAGGTCATGCTTGATGAATTCTACTTGTGATGTTATAATTAGTTGATGATTCACAGTAGTCAATTTGAGAAACTACTGATTTTAAGGATAGCAAATAATTACCTATTGCAGATGGGTAGTGTTGTTACTATATCGCCTATGTGAATGATGGGCAAGGAATGGATCTGGATTAATATTACAGCAACTAAATACTGGTAACTATTGATTCAACCTAAGGTTCTTATAGTATTATTAGATAAAACTTCACTAACTGCCAAAGCAATTTTGATACAAAATAACATATAACCAAATGTGTGTGCATAGAGACATTTTCTTAGAAATAGAATACAAACAGCAAGTGTTGCATATTTAAGTTAGGTTGGCATTGTATAACTAAAAGGGAATCAAGTCAGAATACTGAAATGCAAACAGGTTGTTAATTCTACTGTTGTCATTACCTGTGAATAATAATTTCCATGGATTCAAGCATGCATTTTAAAAAGTAGTTGAATAACTACAGATTGGCTGTATATGCCATATAATCATAAATAAGTCAGGTGTAAGAACATTAACATTTCTTTGGAATCCATGCCTCATGTGGTCAACCAGAATCCCGTTCTAAGATTATCTCATTTTCACTTTCAAGTTATGCAAATCTTTTACAGTTTACCTTTTTATTTTTACTGTCTTGTCAGATTTAAAAGCGATTAAATTGTTATTTCTACAAAGCTATTTTCAGGGAAAACAGCAAATCTGTTTCTTGGTTTTTTGTTTGTTTTACTATTTATCTATAATTGCAGTTACTTCTCTAAGTAAGTCATCTATCACTTACCTCTAGTTTTAAAGTTTTTGAAGTGTGTGATGACTGATGTGGTGACATGTCTTGCTACCAAATGAATTTCATTAGGACCTAGTTCATGATCAGCAAAAGAAATGGCTTCAATTTCTTTTAGGGTCTCTATTTTCGTTGTGTACTGGCTATTTTGCCATTTTTGCAATAAAGGAAAATCTGTGCTGGATTCAGGATTTTTGTTTTCTTTTTTAAGCATAAAATTTATTCTTTTACTCCAAATTCTAAGTAGACTTGTCTCTTCATTCTTTTGTCCACCAGATATTTCAGTCAAAGGACTTTGCTTTGATATGAAAAATGGTTTAATTGTTTCCATGCTTCCATTGGGGTGCAATTGGCTTGGAAAGTCATAATTTGACAACACAGTATTAACAATATTTTCTGCAGCTAAACATATTTTGAGTGGAGAAACTGTTGTCTGAATTTGATTTGACTCAACCAATGGTTTTGGAGTCTCATAATAAAATACTCTGGGATTTTCACCTTTTCCCCCTTCTATGAATGACATGACCTGCTTAAATGCTGCTTCTGTGGAGTCATTTGCTTTCCTTGATAGTCTTTTTAAGACACTATCTTCTGAGAATGAACTATTTTTCTTCACCACTTCATCAAAATGGCTAAATTTGATTTTTTTTGGCCTTGGGCTTTGTATTTTATTTCTGAAGCATGATGACATAATTTTCGAATGTGGCCTTTCTGCTGGCTTTGAGCTTTGATATTTGCTTTCCACAGAAGAATTGGCATGGGAGATTAGATCTGATGGAACCTTGTATTTGTGTTTTACATTTTCCTCTGAAGGAAGCAAGTGGCCTGGGATTCTCCTTTGTGGGGGATTATTTCCCAAACTGGTTTCTTTTGTCTTTGATTTGGACATTTTCATATTAGTTGCTAACTCTGTGTGATTGACAACGTAAGTTTTTTCTGACCCTTGAAACAGACTTTCCTTTGGAAAGTTTTTGATCAGAGATTCATGGAAATGAGCACACTGATCCATCAGCGTGCCAATGATCTCACTTGCTACAGTGTTCTCTTTCAAAACGCTACTGGAAGATGGTTCCATTTGGCTTATTTCTTTGTCTAGCTTGTTCTTAACTGTATCCAGCATGTCACTGACAATAGCAACAGCATATGTAAGCAATTCTGAATGGAATGAATGAACCTCTAGCAGGGTATTCTGAATGTTTTCTTTGGAAATAGGAGTGTTTGACATGGATTCAGCAGAAGACCTTTTTAATGGTTGTAATTTTGGCAACATCTTTTTACTTAATAATCGCTGGTGGACAGGAAAAAGGGTTTCTATTGGCATTTTCACTATTTCAGAGAACTCATATTTAGAGATATGCTTAAATTGCAAGTCTACAAATGACTCTAAAATATCTAAAACCCTTTGTACAATCTCTTGAACAATTTGGTTGCTAGAGTCCATAGACATTTGATCTTTTGTCTTCATATTATACTCTGGTAAGTTGCTGAGCATGTGTTTGGCTGGAAAGCTGTGCTGACTGGTAGCAGTAATGTGCTCTTTCCTATTTGGTAGAGTTTCTTTACTATCCATACTAGGCATCTGGGACAAAAAACACAACTGCAGTTTTTCAAATAGCATTTCAACAATTTCCCTTCCAAACATATTAATTTGTGCTTTGGCATCCTCAGCTCTAGAAGAAACTCCATTATAATGAGTATAGAACATACTCTCACGATCTTCAAAATGTGGCAAATTTAAAAGTGAAAGAGAATACTCTAAATCTTTTGCCTTTATTGAAATTTCAGTCAAAATATTTTCAGCTATCATCAATAGCTTGTATTTGTCACTTTCCTTGTCATTTGATTCTGTTTGCCATTTGTCAAACATCTGCTTAAATATGCCATCTTTAGGAAAAATCTGTTCTAGCTGTGAAGAAACATTTTCCAAATAAAAACAAGACTGTTGTTCGGCAAGTGACCCTGCACTCGGGATCCCCTGGGAAGGTTTGAGACGATCCAAATATGACAATTTGGTTGAACGACTCAAATTGTGGTTATCTGAAGCATATAGTTCCTGCAAAACTGTGCTCACTATTTTACTCGCTTCCAGAATATGATCAGATTGTAAAGCTGCTATATTTTCCATTCCTTTAGTCTGTTTCACTTTTTCAAACTCTTTCACAATTTTTTCCAGAATACTGATGATAATATCCTTGGCATATATTTTTAGTTCTGAAGTGGGCAGTTTTGCTTTGAGTAAATTTTTGGCATCTGCTATCGATACACTGTATGGCTGATCAACGGCAACACTGGACCAGTTGCCTTTGGGGATCTTCTCTCCAGGACTTAACCTGTTCTTGCTTTTGACTTTACTACCACTAGGTCCAAGGTTTTGCTTAGTTCTACATTTTGGCAATGAAGTAATTTTTGTCCTTGGTTTTAAACCCATTTTCAAACTTGGCTTTGGGCTGCCCTTAGAGCTGATTTTAGAATTACGTAATCTTGGAAGTTGCAACTCATCCAAACCATCTTCAGAGGATAAACTCTCTTCTAGATGCAGGAACAAAAACTTTGTGATTTTATTGAGAACCATTTGTACTAAATCTTTCCCTACTTGTAATGGCGAATATTGCCAAAAAGTGTTTCCAAACACAGAAAGCCTTTGGTTCTCTGCTGAAGGATAAACTGGTGTTACCACATACCTGGGAGAGTTACTTGCCTTCCCTGATTGCTTTGTTTCTCTGAAAGAAGATAGTTTCGAGGTATCACTGCTCTCGGATGTTTCTGTTTGTCCTCTTTTAGTATTTTCACTTAATAATGTCACAACTAAAGAGTATATTTTCTCTAAAACACTCTCAAGGATGTCCTTTGCTTCACTATGGAAACGGTTTTTATGTGTTATATCTGTCTCAATTTTAGAATTAAAACAGGGGATTTCATTAAATGGCAGTAAATCACCTATAACTTGTATTACTCTTTGATCTAACTTTTTCAGAATTTCTTCCACTGCACTAAGCAATTCAGTTTTTTCTTTTTGTTTCAATTCTCTCTTTTTCATAAATAGGTCTTCCAAAAGAATTCTCTGGCTTTCTTTTACTAATGTTATTTGTTTCTGTTCTAATGGATACTCTGTTAACAGAGATAACTTGGTGTTTTTTTCTTTCTCTTTGTCTCCCAGCAATATATTACTTGCAGACCTGTTACCATACAAAATCTTTAAGATACTGTTGACAATTTCACTCACAATGATGGTTTCCTGGAAGGAAATATTGTTAGAGTATTGATGCATTTTTTGGAATTCTAAGTCTATGTCATTTTTAATAAGTTTCAAAGTAGTACTGGCAATGAACTCTGCACCTTCTATAAGACTCGTTTGTGATAAATTAATTGTATATCCATTCTTTTCTCTGTAACTAGCAAAAGCAGAATGTGTAAGCTGTTGACTGAGATCAGGTTCAGTTGATACTTTCAGTACATTTACATCAGATTCCACTTGTCTTGATTCATCCAAACTGCAACCATCTTGTTTGTGAATTTCCAATTCTGGGATGACAATTGATCTTATCTTATTCTGGAAAGCAAGAGTCATTATTGAATCCATTGTTTCTGCCATAAAGGCTTCTAACCTACTGGAAATAGTCTTAGTAATGGTGTTAGCATTTTCCTCATATGGGTTGAGAAATTTTTTGGTTTCTTCATTCTCCACTTCAGTTGTCTGGTTATCATCAGCATAAGCTGATTTCTGATTTTGTGAATGTGGAATATGTTCTCTTTCCAATTCATTTTTTGGAAATGTATCGTAAGTGGTCACATGCGATCTTGCAGAAGTAGCAAGTATTGCATTCATACGAAGCATAACAGCAGAACTAAGATTATGAAGAATAATATTGACAATATCATTAGCTAGCAAAATGACATCTGACTTAGGAAGTGAAAACTTAGGAATAATCTTTGCATCTTCAATGAACATTTCAGAATTTGTTTCCAAATGTTCATCAGTCATGCCATATTTCATAGTAGATGCAGGAAATGAGATATTATAATACAGTGTTTTTTCATAAATGTCATTTATTATGTCTTGAACAGCATCTTGAATTTGAGTCTGTAGTGTTTTTTGATATTCAGGCTTATTGAACAGGGTTTTAAAAATACTTCCTTGCTGATCTGAATCATTCTGTTTGTTAGAATTGTTTTTGTTATATTTGCTTTTACATGACACAATAGTCAACATGGAGTTAACAACCTGACTTGCAATACTTTCTGGAGCCACAACATTATGTGTTAAGGAAGGACTTTCCCTTTCTCTATCTAACTCATGTTTGATTCCTTGTAAAATCTTTCTAGCCACTTCTGTTGCATATGTATTTAATTTTGACATAGGTAATTGGCACAATGAGTTGGTCTTTCCTGATTTAATATGATCCACTGAGCCACAGGAAAGTTGTTCATCATAGTGTGAGTCTTCAGATGATAATGATTTGCTAAATGTACTCTTACTTTGCTGACTAGATAAAGCTACTGGAGCTATGGTGCTGAGTTGGGGAGAAAACAGAGATTCTATTTTGGAAGTAGCAAAAGTTTCCAAAATTGTCAATATTTCCTGTATAATGTCTTCAGTTATACTCATTTTAATTTGTTTGTCAACACTGAATCTTGTTTGAAGGGTACATGGGTTTCTGTCCAACAAAGTAACAGAAGAGTTTCCTCCATAGGCGTGCTTTTGAAATGAGACATTTGCTGAAAACGTAATGGTTTTATACCTGTTTTCTCTCACATTTGTTTCTGTCATTACAGCTGAATGAAGTTTATGAAAAACAGTCTTAACCACATCATTTGCCACTATGGTAACATCTGTGTCAGACACTAAAGGATGTATTGTGCTATCTACAAATTGAACAGATGTATGAGCAGTTGGCTCAAAAACATTGTGAGGCATGCCTTGCACATTTAATTGATTGGTAAAAGCAGTTTGAAAAATTTCATTCAAGATATTTTTAATAATGGGAGCAACTGGAGATTTACATGCTTCCTTAAGCTTCACTTCCATTTTGTTTAAGGTTCTTTGTAGAATCCATCGCTTAAGAGCATGGAAGTTAGTTTCTTCTCTGACTAATGTGCTCTCTCTGATGAATTCGTTCATTGTTTGTGTATCATCATCTGGAAGTGAATCTGATTCAGCTCCTCCAGGAAGATTTCCATAAGATGGCTTGTATTGGTAAGTTTTAATGTCCTCTTCCGCAGGTTCAGTTTCACTAAATATATCTGAGGAGACTGCATCTGAAATTAAATTGACTATATTCTTAAGCATTTGTGTCTCAGGTGGTGAGGTTTTTACACTTGTCTTCAATCCTGAAGGGTTCATATTTAATTCTGTTTGAATTGCCTTCAAAATAGTACTTGAGACCTTCTTGGCTTGCATGTATAGAATGGAATGCAATGGTTCTTCATGTGTATCTGTGAAAACACTATGACTTTCACATTTCCAATCCATATTACTGCTGTTTTTATTTTTATCTTTAATAACACCCAGAGTTTCTAAATTTCCATTTGCAAATCCTTCTAGTTTAGCAAAAACCGTATTAAGAATATCTGATGCTATAACTTTCAATTTGTTTGTCTGTGTTTCTTCTGTGCTCCCCACTTTGGAAAACATGGGAGAAGCAGTTTGTTCCTTGATTTTAGTTACCTCGTTATTATCCCCCTGGATCATTCTTGAAATTATGCTGGTGCATTTGGTCACCTGTTCAATAATCGATTCAAATGATAAACTGTCAATATTAAGAGACTCTGAGACAGGTTTAAATTCAGAATTTCCCAAACTGGTATCCAAGTCAAAATCACATAATTTTGCAAGGACATATTCCAAAATTGTTTTGGAAATGAGCTTTACGTTAGATTGCATTGAAGTAGTCATTTCCTGATCACTGTTTGTCTTCTCTGTAGTTTGCTGACTACCACATGGCTGACAGTGAGGGTGGGCTCGTGTGAGTTTGCCTATCATTTCATGCACTGTCTCTCCAATTCTATCTAACACTTGCAATTTGACTTTCTTTTTGAGATCTTTTGTGTCACTGACACTGTGCAAAGTACATGGCTTGGCCAAAGATTTGCGAAATGAATTCTGACTAGTTGAAAAAATGTGTTGCTTATCAGCATTATCACATTCATCTGAGGCTTCAGACCTTGCTTTTCCTGAAGGGAGTAAAACATTTCCTTGTCTTTCATTTCCACTTAATAAAATCTCACAAATTAAAGTTAATAATGGGCTCCCCATAACATCATCACTAGGATTTATGACGAGAGATCCAAACTTCTTTTCAGCATTAACAAAAAATCCTTTACTTGGAAGGATTCTGGCATGGTCTGTCTTCGTAATACATAAGACTTTTTTGTTGTGTTCCAATTCATTCTGGATAGCACGTAAAACAATGTGTACTACTTTTGCTGTGTAAGTGCTAAGATGAGACTGTAATGAAGAGTGCTTAACAAGTAAAGGCTTTGACCTGATTCGCAATTTGGGGCAAATAAATGCCTTCAGCCTTTTAAAAACTGTATTAATGATTTTATGTATAATGTCATCTACAGGTTTAGGATCACTTTCTTCAGAATTCAGCCAAGAAGGTCTTACAGGATCTACATTGATTGAAGATAAATATTTCATTTTCTTGTCACTGTCAAACCATATTTTTAATGGTTTTTTATTTGGCATGTCTTTGACTGTGTGGGAAGTATCAAAATTATCCACATGAGTCTGAAGAGCTGATGATGAAACAGAGTATTTAGCAGTATTGTTAATATGGTGTGATGCTTTATGAAGTATATTTATCACTGTATCTGTTATTTCTTGAGACAGTGAACTAATTTCTGACACAGAGAACATCTGGTCCATATGTTCCTGATGTGATGATTCCTGAGGTTTTTCTGAAACAAGAACTGAAGTGTCTTTGCTACTTTTGCAGCCTACGTGTCCAGGAGGAATGCAAGATGTGTCCTTGAACATTTCTGCTAAAATATCTTTAACTATGGTTTCTGAAGCCATTTGTATTTGCTGCTTTTGTTCTTGGCTGAAAATGGAAGTGTCTTTATGCAAGCATTTTTTCTTTAAAATGCTTTCATTAATAAGAGGTGGTAGCTCGGTCTTTAATCCCCAGTCATGCAATGCAGCTTTGCTTTGAGAAGGTGGTTTACTGGACAATCTAGTGCCATTTTTGTTTTCAAAATAAGTGTTTCCCTTTGTAAACCAATGATCAGAAGTATTTTCTTGAGATTTTTCTTTTTCATCTCTGACAGATGAATCAAGAACAGTATTCACAATTTTGTTTATTTCTTCATTATCATCCTCAGAATAAACTACCATGCCTGGAACATTAACAGGTGGAAATGACCTAGACCTGGGACTATTTGATAATCTAGTGCCAGCAAGTCTGTATTTTTCTTCAATGTCAGCATTCCTCTCCTTAGGTTGTTTACTTTTTTGATCATCAGCTTGTACTGGTTCTTCATGGAGCTTAGAGAAGATATCATCAAGTATCTGAAGGAGTGCAACTGTGTCTTCAGATGCAATTAGCCGCTCATTATTGAGTTCAGCTTGGACATAACCTAGTATAACACTGACTGCTTCCTTTATATGACCCACCAAAGATGACTGAGAAAAAACATGTGACATTAAACCTTGTACTTCTTCTTTCAGAATTAAATTAGCCGTGTCAAGTCGGGCACTACATTTATTGCTGCTATCTGGCTGGCACATCATATATGGTGAATCTCTCTTACTTTGCTGATTGGAAAGTTCATTTGTATCTTGAAAATGAGTAATTTCATTTTGCTTGCTATATGTGAGGCACATCAGCTTTTCTAAAATGGCTTGCACCATATCTTCTGCAATGTCATTCATGGGTTCCAAAGTACAAGGCAGAGAAGCTTCCGATGGCTTTCCATTTGATGACATAAAATATTCCCCATTATCTGTTAATACTGGTGAAATGTTGATAGACAAATCTTCTTGTGAAAATATCTCAACATACTTTTTTTCAACTGCAAACTCTAGCTTCTCAAGCATACTTTCTACAATGTCAGAAGCTACTGAGCAGATATCAACATTAGAAAGTAAGTCTTCTTTATCAGACTCATTTTGGTCAACAAAAACTTCAGCAGTAACAGAAGAAAGAGATGGAATGGCTTGGGTTAAATCAGACATTATTTCTTGAAAAATGCTTCCTAAAATCAATTCAGTTTCCCCCTTCAAGTGGCATTTAAAGTCAACAAAAACGTTCTTCAAGTTCTTCACCTCATTTACAGCTTTTGTTTTATAATCACTAAACAATGGGCTCACTAAGCTGTCTGTTTCAGTGGTAGCATCTTTAGACGTTTTTGTACTTGTTTCAAACGAAAGTAGAAGGTGACTATCAGATTTACAACTTCTGAGCTTTGGGCATAAATATATCAAGTTGGGTTTGTTACAGTTGAGTTCAGATGTTAAAGATGGTCCTGCCCTGTGGTATGTTGTCCCTACAACTCTTCTTTCCACATGCGCAGAAGGAGGTTTGAAAGCTGTGGTTGGTCTCCTTGCTGACATGTCAACTTCAAATGTGCAAGGCTCTGTCTGAAATGTTTTAGTTGTTGTAGATGTGTAGTTTCCATAGGCAAACTCTTCACTGCAGGTGCTGCAGAAGCTTGAACTATCCGAAGAGAGGACTGAATCATCAGAAACAGGGTATGTAATATTTTGTAACCTTTCTTCATACTTTGTAATTGCTGGGTATAATATGCTGGTCACTGTAGCCACAACCCAGGTCATTATATTCTGAATTATACTATACAGCTCTTCAGAAGTTACCTGAGAAGAGTATGGTGAAAAGAAAATCATGCAAAGTATTACTTCCTGTCCTGGAGGTGGATGTTGACATTTGCATTTTTATATCAAATGCTACATAGGTAGAATATCAAGGTAAACAAAGGAAACATGGTAAAAGAACATGATTAACCCCTATGTAGCACACTCATTTCTTGACCCAATTTGAGAGAAGACCATTTAATTCAACTCAAATCTCCTAAACTCCAGATATATATTTTTTGCTTATTATACAAACAATAATTAAAGGTTTGAAAAATATTTTGGAATAAAATATGTATTTGTTTTACATGAATATCATTTAAATGTCTAAGAATAAAACTTTTAACAGAGAAGATAACTATCCTTAGTTAATCAAAATATATAAAATAGAATCCAATATATATTATATATGTATATATACATATATAGTTGTTTGGATTCTATTTTATATATTATATATACATATAATTATATATTGTATTATGATTACATAACAATATAATATACATCTATAATTATATAATATATATATACACATATATAGTTGTTTGGAATATATATATATGTGTGTGTGTGTGTGTGTGTGTGTGTGTGTGTGTGTGTGTGTGTGTGTGTGTATAATTACTCTTAGCCCTGGTGTGATAGGAAGACTTTTCAACTTCAATATATGAAAGACAGATATTCCTAAATTGTTCTGCATAGTGAAATAATGAAAAATAGAACGTTGTATTTCAACTACTTTATATTATAATACTGATCAGAGAAATGTTTTCTTTAGTCAAGATGTTTGTATTTAATCCATATGCATAAGTTAAGCACATGTCCATCCATCCATGTGAAATAATGTGTCAGAGTATGTGCTGTTTGCAGACTTTGCAGCATCCTGACTGGTCTGCCTGGATTCAGAGTTGAGTCTATAAGCCCAGCTCATAGGTGACTAGGTACTTCATTCTGTGATCTTACTAAGTCACTATGTTACTTTCCATAAAAAACATTAGAGAAAGATTCATACATCTTGGCCTGTTATTAGTCTTTTCAGGAATACCCACCACCCTGTTGATCAATGGCTTTTGTGTACAGAATGGATTTGTGGTGCATGGTGAAGTTTTTACAATAGCTAGATCCTTTTATGGTTCCCCCATTCTGTGCCATTCCTGAGACCCCTCCTTGAAGCATCAACATTTTTTTAGACAAACTCTTTGTAAAAAAAGAAAACCTAAAAATTATCTGGATTTAAACTGGAAAAGAGAAAAGGAATACAAGCAAGATATACCTATCGAAATCATGTAAGCAGAACCTTTAGAACATACTCCATATTGGGCACCTTGGGTTGATATCAGGTAAACATTCCCCATCCCTTAGTATTGGGGTGGTGGGAAGTTGGGTGTGGCTTCTCTCCCTATCTCCCTCCTTCCCCCAGATGCAGGCGGAAGAAAAGGAAAAGTTGGAAACAGTGGTCTTACCCACTTTCTCCTAACCCTCAGTCCCTCCCATCTAGATCAACTATGTAAGCATCATTAAAATTAAACAGCAAGAAATGCAAATATTAAGAAATAATTCAAAGTCATCTGATTCTCAAGGTATTTTTCTTCTTTAAGATATACCAAAAGTATCATGAATATGTATTTTTAGGATACTTACTTTTTCATGCAAGCAATTTTGCAGGAGATTCTGCTGCCTGTAAAGTCAGAAAGATTGCTCTCTGTTATTTCAAGGCTTTATGAAAGTTTATCCAAAATTTTTAGTCACTGAATCAGTTTCTTCTACATATGGGTTTTTTGGTAGATATTCAAATGGAAAAATATATTTTAATTTTTTGATCAATCTTTCTTCCTATTTAATCTCCTTCACAGGTATTGATGCCTGGATTTAGAATATGTTCCAGTACCCAGAGGAGTAAATTGTACAATTTATCCATCTGGTTGTAGTACTTGGGACTCTTACCCTTAACATCTGTGCTTCATTGGGAAAAGAAAACAGGATTGGGAGGGAGGGTGCATGTCCCTTCTCTCTGTTGAAAAGCATGATAGGTGTAATAAGATATCTGATCGGATCCTTCTGATAACTTTAATTATCATATTAAATCCCATAGTTCCACCATCGTTTCCTCATTTACCAGAGGAGGAAAAAGACATATAATGGTTATTCAATAATGATGTATTAACGTCATGCATTTCTAGGTACTTTCAACACTGACTTAGATATTTTATGTGACATTTTCTATCCTGTGTTTTAGATTTATATTCACACACTAATGAAATAAAAGCATAAAGAATTGTAACATAACTCAAAGACTGAAACTACAATCCTATTTTCAATCTTTTTTTCCAGCATGAGCTATTTCTTTAACTATTTCCTACATTCTTAAGGGAATATTAGTATGTTGCTTTCATTTTTTCTAGGACGTACTTAGCACTGTTGAACTGTTTTTCCTCCAATGCATAAATCCTACTTTGAGAAAAATCAAGAGTGAATATTATATGCTAAGTACTAGCAGAAAATAAACATTTCATGAATTTTAGCCTAGAAGTTGTTATTGAAAGTAATAGTGTGTTTTAGATTAGTACTTTTTGTCAATATGGAACCCAATTGACTTTGTATTTGCATAAACATGACAGTTAATGTCAAACAAAATGGCGCCGGCCTTTGGCATGGAGCTCCGTTTGCTGGACCATGGTTTTTACTTCTGTGACAAAATGTGAAAGTGACTAGTGGAGGGAGATTGTAGGCAATGAGTCAGCGAAGGAAAACCTGGGGACAGCAGCAGTGGTTGAAGAATGCAGCTTGGTGATCCAGCCCAGGTGAAGGCGGCTGAGGTTGGCCCATGGCTGCAGGCAATGCATGGTAGGAGAGGACCCTACCTGACCAGTGAGGCCACAAGAGCAGCATCCAGAAGTCAGTTGGTGCTATATAAGTGACCTCACAAAAAGATATAAGACACCAACGAGAATGCTGCAAACGGATTTGCCATCTACCTTAAGTGCTAATGATCCAGATGCACAAAATGATATCTTTTGGGATCAGAATCTTCGATGACAAAACAACTAGATGAAGGAAGGAAACAACAGATTTACACCATAGAGAGTGATGAGACTTCGAATATTGTTAATCGAATCGCTCTTCAGGATGAAAACTAACAGCAAATTCCATGTTAAGCTTGTGGAATGGTGCAACTGCTATGCCTTGTGCTCCAAAAGAAGATCAGGCTGGGCTGCAGAAGCAGCACCCATTAGCATATGTGTGAGCCAGGTCGTAGGTGGGCTGGGCTGAGCTGAGCCACAGCACCCATGAGTTTGCACAATGGCCAGATGGGATGTGAGATGGGCAGGGCTAGGCTGCAGCAGAGGCTGGCATGCACAGAAATAAGCTGTGGTCTGATCTTGGGGTGCATGTACTAGGACTGAGCCTCCTTAGTTGTTGATGCCTATGCAGTGGACATTGTGCCCAAGTGCACGTGGGGCACATGATGGCCAGTTCATCAGGGTCAGCAGAGGATATTAACTGTCTCAACAGAGGGTGGTAAGCAGAACAGTTGAGCAACTCTCTTGGTCAATGTTTGTAGCAAGTCCCTGGGTCTGTGGATGCACTAAGGTGAACTTTGTTAAGCAACAGACCTTGGAAAGATTTTCTCAATCCTGGAGCAATGAAACCAACAACTTCTAGAACTATCAGTACCACTCAAGTAATGTCCCTGGATCGCTCCTCCCCACATTGATGTCTAGAATTATTGTCCCCATCCCCAGGTGTTGATGTAGTTTGACAGGGGAGTACTTGCTACTCCCCTGGACACAGGAGAAAAAAAAAGACACTGATATATTTGTTCCAGTCACCTTCCTCCATACCTGGCCCTTTCCACCCTATTCAATATTAAAAAGAAAAAAAAATTGAAAGAATTGTATCTACAAATCACAGTTAAAAACTAAAATTAAAATTTCTTCCTCAAACTGAAAAAACTACTGTAAGTATCAATGGAAACAATGATAACAAAGAAGTGATGAATGAAAAGCACCTGGGGTTAAACAACACCTCCTTTAGGGATTTTTCTGATTCGTATAAGTAGGGGTTATTAGTTTGGATTGAATGTAAGTAACTTTTAGATGGGAAATGATTTATGTGCCCATCATCATTGGTTGATAAGCTATATTATGCTCCACAGAAGTTGATAATAATCTCAAAAGGCATAAGGAATAATTTTTAAAGAGTAGTTAGGCAAAAGGGCAAAATCAGATCCTGGAAAGGTACCTGGGAAAGGGAGGGCATTGTGGGAAATCCTGGGAAGTACTATGGAGATCCTGCAACATGGTGAGTGCCGAAGGGCG
Source organism: Ochotona princeps (assembly GCF_030435755.1). Taxonomy (NCBI): domain Eukaryota; kingdom Metazoa; phylum Chordata; class Mammalia; order Lagomorpha; family Ochotonidae; genus Ochotona; species Ochotona princeps. Next base: position 63,680,755 of record NC_080836.1, on the reverse strand, counting down.
GCAAGTCAAAGGAGACACATTTTGTTTAAAATTTGGACTTATAAGTGGCAAATAAGTGGACTATAAGTGGTAAAGTTTCAATAATTTCAAGTAGAATTTCAATAAATGAGGATTTCACTTAATCATTTTCTTGTGAACAACACTCTTTACAATCATTAAAGTATCAATTTATGACTAATCATTAACTTTTAAAAATACTTACGTGTTTGAGTACACTGGATTAGGAAAAATACTTGCAGCTGTATCACGAGTCTGAGGTCCTAATTGTCAGAAAAAGAAAATTATGACTTGTATCTGTCATCAGCAACTTGTGAAATTTTTTAAATTTAGAAGGACATCACTCTTACTGAATTGCTGTATACTTAATTAATTTTGGGAACTCTCCATAGTGGAATCTAAAACCTCAAGTATACCATAAAATGTACTACAAGATCTTATGTCCTTGTCTAGCTACCCAAAGTCTTCTGTAGCTGGTGTGTCATATGTATTCTGTGGCTTAGACCCAGTATAATGCTATTCCCTAAATATTTTGTTTTCCTGCCATTTATGCTTTCTAACGATTTTCTTTTGAACCTCTTTCCTTGGTCTCCTTTAACTTCTTACTTTTTAAATCTCATTCAGCTTGCATGAAATCCTCTGGAAAGCATTCTTTGAAATGTACCTAAAAAGATTAGCTTCCTTCTCTAGTATTCCAAAAGTACCTTAACATGCTCTTCATTATACAACTTCATTATTCTTCACTGTACTTTCATGTTTACTAACACTTTTCTATCCCTATGATATGATCTTGTCACTGTATATTCAGCACTTAGCATAGTATTCAATTGCATTTTTAGATGACATTAATAGATCCATGTATTTCTTTAGTACTTATTAAATGATATGCCTGCATTTATCTATTTGCACTTAAGAATTATTTAACATTTTTATATATAGTAAGACTGCAATGCTGGTTTGGATAAGATTCTGGATAATGAAGGAATTCAGAGATTTTAGGCAAAACAACTCTGCTAGTCCAGTGGATTACTTCCTGCTAATCATAAAAAATTAACAAAAGAATTAAAACTAGAATTCTCTTCTTAGATAAATAATGCTAATAAGTACAGTCAATTCAAAATCAGACTTGATCAGTTGTTTCTCAGTGTCAAAATATGTTATCAATAGACAACAATGATGCACAGAAAATACGTTAACTCTATGAACTCTATTGAGTTATTTATATAGAACTGTTTTCTCAAGGAAGGAAGTGAGATTAGGCTGCAATAATCTGAGAAATTAAGTATTAAGTTAACACTACTTTTAAAAAAATCATTATATTTTCCTGAAAGGCAGAGCAACACAAGTCTACCATCCTCTGGATCCTTCTCCAAACAATTTCAACAGGTGATGACACTGTTTCAGATCAAAGTACGGAACCTAGAACACAAAGGGGTTCTCTACCTGGATGTTAGGCACCCTACTAGCTCATTCATCATCTGCTGCCTCTAAGAGTATGCCTTGGAAAGGAAACAATTAACAAAGTAAGAAAGCAACCCACAGAAGGGAGAAGATCTTTGCATACTACATAGGTGATAGGGGGCTAATCTCCAGAATATACAAAGATCTCCAGAACAACCAAAACACCAAAACAAACAAACCACTCAAGAAATGGGCACGGGAAATGGGCAGACATTTCACAAAGGAACAAACCCAAACGGCAAACAAACGTGAAAACAATGCTCAAGTTCCCTGGCAATAAGGGAAATCCAATTTAAGACATCAATGAGGTACCACCTCATGCCAGCAAGAATGGCTCACATACAGAAAACCACCAACAACATTTGCTGGCAAGGATGTGGGGAAAAGGGAACCCTGCTCCACTGCTGGTGGGGCTGCAGGTTGGTACAGCCTGTATGGAAATCAGTATGGGGAACACTCAAACAACTGAAAATCTGCATGCCATATGATCCAGCAATAGCACTTCTAGGCATATATCCAAAAGACTTGTTACACAAGAAACCAACATGCACCCCTATGTTCATAGCAGCACAATCAATAATTGCAAAAACTTGGAAGCAACCGAAATGCCCATCAACAGAAGACTGGATAAGAAAGCGATGATTCATTTACTCCATAGAATACTACTCAGCTATTAAAAAAAAAATGCAGTTCTTTGTGGCCAAATGGGCCCAACTGGGAACCATTATGCTAAGGGAAATGAGCCAATCCCAAAGGGCTAGTCAATGTAATTCTGACTGCTAATGATCTACATCACAGAACTGTAAAACCTAATACACTTGGGCCCGGCGGCATGGCCTAGCGGCTAAAGTCCTCGCCTTGAATGCCCTGGGATCCCATATGGGCGCCGGTTCTAATCCCGGCAGCTCCACTTCCCATCCAGCTCCCTGCTTGTGGCCTGGGAAAGCAGTCAAGGACGGCCCAATGCATTGGGACCCTGCACCCGTGTGGGAGACCTGGAAGAGGTTCCTGGTTCCCGGCTTCGGATCGGCGCGCACCAGCCCGTTGCGGCTCACTTGGGGAGTGAAACATCGGATGGAAGATCTTCCCCTCTGTCTCTCCTCCTGTCTGTATATCCGGCTTTCCAATAATAATAAAAATCTTAAAAAAAAAAAGCCTAATACACTTTTAATGCCCTATGTTATTCCGTAATGGGGCGGGAGAGCAGAGAAATCTTCGACCTCCTCAGAATGTGCGAGGAAGACGCTAAGTATAACCTATCAAGAATATAACAGGTAACTTATAGATAACAGACTCAAATCAGCATTAGACATTAGCAAAACTATAAAGACATACAGGGGGAATCAAGAGTGATACTGACAACCTCTTAACAGGTAGTCATATGCACAGAGCGGGTGGAGGGGGGAGCCCAGAGCAGAGCAGGAGGACATGAGGAGGCTTGTATCCCAACCCTGGAGACTCCTGGATCCCCACCAAGGACTATCAGTTCAGGCACCAAGGGCTATATCCCAATTGCCAAGGAGACCACAGGGAAATGGACTGCCTTCATAGGCCAAGAACTCTGAGGTCATCCACTCCCTTTTGGATCTCGCACATGGGATGAAAGAAGCCCAGATCCTTCCTCACAGGATCTAATGTCATTGGAACAACAGCTGGGTGCCCCGAAAAGACCTCAAACAGAAGAACAATAAACTTCCTCTGGGACTCGGGAGAGGAGTTTTCTCTGGTCCTTGCTTAGTTCCAACTTTGGATCCCCACCCTCACTGGCAATGACCGTCACGGTCGTCCCGGAGCCCCAACTACCCCCCCCCCCAAATTAGATAGACAGAAACCAATAAGGAAAGCTTAGAACCAGACAGGAAACAGTCAGCTTGCACTCACATATACCTTACCAGGTAGGACACAAAGATTAGTTATTCCTCACTGGGGTATTGAAGATTTCTGTGCACACCCCTCCTAAAACTGTTCTGTACCTCAACTGTTGACATATGCCGTGTTAGAGTTATAAGCCAGTTTGTACTATCCTAAAATCCACCAAGTTCAGTAAAAATTATGCTTCAACACTATAAACTACTAAATACAAAAACGAAAATAGACATGAGACAGCTGAATAGTATCCTATAGCCATTTTAAGGTGTATAGCAGCCGCTTGTGTGTAAACTAAAATTGAAATGTCAATGAAGTAGTCACAGGAGGTGGTTAAGAACTTGTATTTTCTAACATACTGGTCACTCAATACCATGTCAATTAACTCTGTAGTGTTGTAAATTATTGTTGATGTTATGTTGTGGCTTTTCATTGGATGGGATGATATTCTGCCAGCTCTGCTTTCAGACCAGAGATGATCTCCCCAAGAAACTGTTGAATTTATCTGGACAACAAGATGCTGGATACTATGCATGGTAGGTACATGCTTGCAATGAAGGAATCATGACTGGATTTGAACTGTAATATTGCAACAAGGTGGAGGAATCCACCATGGGGAGAGGATATGGGGAGGCGTTGGGGGAATTCCAGAGCCTATGAAACTGTGTCATAAAATGAAATGAAATTTAAAAAAAAGAAGAGGAAGTGGAAGTCTGACTCAATGACAGGTATCTTATACAGCCCCTTAGTAGCTATGCCACATTCTTTCCCTGATTATTTCCCTATTATTTAAAAAACAAAACAAAACACCATCTTCTATGATTTCCAGAAATATTCTATGGAAATGGCTATCTAAAAAGGTTGTTGTAACATTAACAGGTTTGTAGAAATTTAATAATATGTTCTTAAAAATAGCTAATCTTTCTGACAAATAAGAGAACTTATTGAAGATTAAATATATATATAACAAAACATGATGGGAACATAATTTTGAGTGGTAAACACATGTTGAGGCTAATGCCTGACCTAGGAACTCTGTGAATTCATCCTTATTGGAAGAGTTACTAAAAGACAGCCATGACACAGATGCAGAAGAGAAATAAATTGTCCAGTCTTTTAGCTGTGCATAGTGGAGGAAAAAAACATACACACATCTCTTAAATAACCACAGACTTTTAAATATCTTTAACTATCAAATCCACCAACTGTGTGTTGTCTGTAAAATTCCAAGTGAGAACTTCATTTAAGAAAAATAATTGAGCCAGTGTTTACAGTTTTTGTAGCTGCCTGGTAACAGAAAATATTAATTTTCTGTAGTAGAACACAACCTACACAAATATTAAAAAAATTCCAACCACACTTTGCTATCATAATGAGTTAAGAAACAGCAACAATAATAATTACTGTATTACACCCACACACACACGAATATAAACAAGCCACTATAGCTGGTATAAAAAAATACATTAAAATTACATAATTGAATTGATCAATTAAATTTGAATGACCAGATACAAAGTATGAAACCAGTGTACTTTAACTCTTGAAATATAGGAGGGTACTTTGAAAAGATCATGGGAAATAAGATTAAAAATTAATTTTAGTATGATGCAGACATTATTGATATTCATGAGTTTTTTTTTCTTTTAAAGTTTTACTTCTTTTTATAGGAAAGTCAGATTTACAGAGAGAAAGATCTTCAATACTGGTGTACTACTCAAGTGGCCACAACAGCTGAACCAATTCAAAACCAGGAGCCAAGAGCATCTTCCATGTCTCCAACATGGGTGCAGGGTCCCAAGCCTTTGGGCCATCCTCGACTGTTTTCTCAGGCCACAAGCATGGAGCTGGATTGGAAGTGGAGCAGCCTGCACATGAACCAGCACCCATATGGGATCCCAGCGATTGCAAGGCCAGGATTTAACCACTAGGCTATTGTGCTGGGCTCTTTATGCTTTTTTTTTTAATACTATTCAATCTTCTTTGAACTTTTTCAAGCCCCGTTTTATAAACAACATGTTTGCTAGCACAGACATGGAACAAAAACTTACCAAAAAATAATAACTTGTCTCTTATTAATTCAAAAATAACTATTCAATAATTATATTTTATATATAGTGCTTAATTTATATAATTAAAGAAGTTACTAACTATACTATGCTAATGATAGTATAAATAATAACTTACCAAAACATTGGTAATGCACTGATTCAAGTGTACAGAATTAAAGAAATCAACACAAATGTGGCAAAGAACACTGAAAGTATGATAGTCAATAAAAGATAAAAATGACAAACTTGAATTGTCACATAGAGATGGAACTTCAGGGTAAGATAATAAAGAACATGAAGAAAGAATATAGGAAGATGCAATAGCTAAATTTTCCCCAGAACTGCTGCATGTAATGATACTAAATAAGTAAGATATTATAAAATGCCTAGAGTAATTGTTTAAAGGAAAATTATCCACATAGAAATAAAAAAATGGAGTACTTCATTAAAAAAGTGTGATTGATCATAGAAAAGTATGAAGTGTAAGAAGAAATAATGAAGACACAATTTTTCCAAAGATGTGTTACTAATGTGCTTGCAAATCAAGTTCAAAGTTGGAAATTCTAAAACTAAGTAAATATGAAGCAAAATTCAGTTATAACATTCATAAGATTCATTTAAACATGTAATGACCCTAAGATTGACATATCTACAAAAATTTGGCACATTTTACTAAGGTGAAAGAAAACTTTACAGAAAGAGATCATTGCAAGAGATCATTCATCAATTCACCAGATGAAATATCATGATGGTAAAATTTGGATATGCCTAGTAACTTGAATCAAATGTTATAAGAATGGGAAAAAATGTGGAAGAGTTGATCAATTATTTCTGGTATTTTCAAGAACAAGTAGGAAAATATAAATATATAACTTTCATTTTGATTAAATGGGCATTTTTTTAAAAAATACATATAATGCCAAATTAAAAATATTCATTTCTTTTAATTATGTATGTGTTTTGACATTAATCACATGTGCTTAGCCATGATTCTCCAGGTATTTCAAAAGGCTGGTAGACTTTCAGTCCAACCAACAATAAAATTAGAAATAAAATAACAAAACCAAGAAAACTGAAAATTGGATACTGTAGAATCTTAAAAAAAAAAAAGGAACAAACAAAAACTAAACTAGAAAACAACACAGCTAACTCATGAGTACCAAAAAATGAATCACAATGGGCCTGATGGTTCAATTGACTCATCCCTCCCTTGCAAGCACCAAGATCCCATATAGATAGTGGTTTATACCCAGGTTGCTCCATTTCCCATCCAGGTCCCTATTTGTGGCCTGGGAAGGCAGAAAAGGATGGATGATCCAAAGCCTTGGATCCTGCACCCGTGTGGAAGACCTGGATGGAGTACCTGGCTTCTGATTGCCTCAGCTCTGGTCATTGTGGCTACTTGGAAAGTGAAAACAGTGGGTGAAAGATCTCTCTGTCTCTCATTCTCCCTGTAAATCTGCCTTTCCAGTGAAATAAATAAATCTTTGAAAAATGAAATACGAAATTGAAAATTAGATACACTCACAAAAGAATTAAAATATTACTTGTTAAATTTTGGGTACATTTTTAGTTGTTATACACAGTCATAACCAATGTAAGTTCACTGTTTTAAGAATATTATGAATATATATTTTTAAATATTTATTTCTTTGTGGGTTTTTCTTTTCCTTTTTTTCTTTTGAAAGGCAAAGTGACGGAAATAGGAAGACTTTCTATTGACTGAGTCACTCTCCAGATGTCAATGGCCAAATCTGGGCCATGATGAAGTCAAGAGCCAGAGATTCCATTGCTGGTTTTCCATGTGGGTGGCACAGCCAAACTACTTCAGCTGTCTTCCTCTGCTATCCTAAGCATGTTGGCAGGAAGTTGGAATAGCAGTGGTGTAGCCAGGATTTCCTGGTACACTGAACTGGCATGCTGGAGTAGTAAGCAGCACAGCATTGGGCAACAACACCAGCCCAAAGCACTTTAACAACATCAACTAACTGAACTGGCATAATGATGATAGCATTGCTGCTATCACTCCCATTCTTATCACTGAGAAAACTGGAGAGCAAAGATTTTAAGTATATTGACCAAACTAGTATGAATTTTAATGTTGGAATGCAGAGTAAAAAGTCAGGTATGGGAGCAGATATACTCCCTTAGACACTATGCTATATACATTACTTTTCAATAACCTGATCTATATGGATAGGATATGTAATAACTTTTTGCCAAGAAATTTACACATTTTGATAAATTGAATAATTGCATGAGAAAATTTTGATAAGAAGATTGAGACATAAAAAATTCAACTATTATAAATCTTTCTCCTGTTAAAATATCAACAAACTTAAAATTTGTATTATTGTAGGATAATGTGAATTCCCTTACATATATACATGTGTCATGTTCTATCAGTTTAAATAAATCTCAAACATTTAGCATTTCTTCATAGTGAAAATACTAAAATGCTACCTACTAGGTTTTTTTTAAGTAAAGAAATATGCAGTATATTAGCACTATGTACACTCAGCTTATTGTGCAATGGAACTCCAGAATGTCTCACTCTTATTATACGTAGTTCTAATTTACTAAACTTGGTAATTAAATACACAATTTAAAATTTTTCTCTAACACCAGAATGTTTATTTTCCAAGAGTCAAATCAAAGAAGATATAGTTTCAACTAGGTACATTTTCAGAAAATAATAAAAAGAGGTTACAATGATTCAAAGCAATCTACAAATTCCCAGTGTGATTGCATACAGAATCTCAATGTCCTCCAATAAAATAAATAAAAAGGAGGCCAAAATTCACATGGAACTACAGACGAATCCAAATAGCTAAAGGAACCTTAGATCAAGAAAAACAATTAGGTAGCACCATACTCTTAAATTTCAAAATACAAAACTACAGACACCACAATAATATAGCACTGAAATAAAGACATACAGACCAAGGGAGAAGAATTCTCATGAAAATAAGAAATGCACACATAAAGAACTAATCAATGAAAGGTGTGCCAAGAGAACACAATGAAGAAGAGAAACTGGATATCTAAACATAAAATCAACTTGGACCATTATATCGTATAAGAAACAAATAAAATTGCAGTGTAGACTTAAATATAATTTAAGCAAAACAGAAACATGACTTAGCATTAATACAATCAGCACATATTTTTTGTGTATGATATACGTCATAGGCACCAAAGCATCTTTTCATAAGCAATGAAAGAAAAATGTGCATTTATCAAACTAAGAGGCTTTTGTATAGCAAAACAAATATTAAACACGTGAATAGTCAACTTACAGAATCATAGAAAATATGAGCAAATCATATAATAAAGTGTCAATATCCAGCATACGTACATACAATTTCATATAAGAAAAAATTGTTCAGTTTAAACTATGACATTGAATAATGTAAAAATTCTCAAAAAGAGACATATAAGTAACAAAAAGGGATATGGAAAAGGTGCTTAATATTCTACATCAACAGAAAAATGCATATACAAATCACATCATGATATGGTATCACACCTATTGGCAAGACGTTATCGGAAACAAAATGTTTTAGGTTGTGAAGAAAAGGGAGCTGTTGAGCACTGTTGGTTGTCTTGTAAATCACTGCAATTATTACAGAAAAGAGGATGGAGGTACTATAATGATTAAAATAGGGCTACCTTCCAATACACCAATTCCAAACTGTATACATTCAAAGGAACTGATATCAGTTTGTTTTCTTTTTTAAAAAAAATACTTTTATTGAAAAGGCAGACTTACAAAGAGAAAGAAAGATAGAAAGATCCCTGTTTGCTGGGGAGTGGATGGAAATGAATATGTTTAAAAGTTATCCACACTTCCATGTTTATTGTGGTACTGTTTATAATAACCAGTGTTTTAAAACAATCAGTGTTTGTTGAAGACAAACTCATGTTAAGTAGAGTTATCCTTGTTTATTTGTGGAAGATTCACTTCAGGATAACAGAGGATACCATTATCCATGAATGCATAAATCCCTAATATGAAATGGCACATTATTTACATATGAACTCTCCTGTACCTTGAATTATTCTAAATTGCTTAAATTTTCCCATCACACACACACAAACATGATAACTTGGTGGGGTGATAGATACGCCAATTAGTTTGAACACAGTGATTTTTTTCCTAATTCATACACACATAAAATAGATTTTTATGCCTAAAATGCACACAACTTTTAATAGTCTACTATACCTCAAGATCGTGAATCTTAAAAAGAAAAGAAACTGCTTTAAAAGCAAAACATAGAGCCCGGCACAATAGCCTAGCGGATAAAGTACCTGCTTTGCGCACACTGGGATCCCATATGGGAACCGGGTCTAATCCTGGAAGCCCTGCTTCCTTCCCATTCAGCTGCCTGCTTGTGGCCTGGGAAAGAAGTCCAGAGCAGCCCAAAGCCCTGGGACCTTTCACTCACATGGGAGACCTGCAAAAGGCTCCTGGCTCCTGGCTTTGGATCAGCTAAGCTCGGGCTGCTGCGGCCACTTGAGGAATGAATCAGAGGACAGAAGATCTTGCTCTCTGTTTCTCCTCCTCTATGTATATCTATCTGACTTTGCAACAAAAATAGCAAATTTTTTTTTTAAAAAGCAGAACATAATCAGCACAAACCTAAACAGCAAAATTCTGTGTTTTTCAACATTAGTGTTGACTTAACAACAAAAATTTCTTAGCATCTTTCGTATCTCAGATGTGGTCTCTTGAGAAATTTTATGACCCTTGTTTGGTGTAGACATTGTATTCTTCGGTCTTTTGATTTTTATACATATCTAATTGTTACAGTTTTTGATGTAAGAGAAACAGAGCACTCATCTACTTGTTCAGTTCTCAAATGCTCTCAACGGCAGGAAGTGGGTTGGAACCAGATCCAGGTGCAGAAAATCCAACCTAGGTCTCTCAGGAGAATCACAGGCCACTAAGCATTTGAACCATTTCTGTGTCTCCCGAAGTCTGTTTTAGCAGAGCCAGAAATCTAAGTCTGATACTTGTATACAAAATCCAAGTGTCTAAAAAGACACAACCACAACACCCAAAGCTCTTCCAGGCTCACTCTGCTGCAACTCTTTCCTCAAACACATGTATCTTAACTACTGGGTTGAACATCCACCCCCACTCCTACTATTTTACTTACTTATCATACTGGGCTATGATTATAGCAATGGCTACCTCCATTAAGTATAATAAAAAGTCTATATGAATAAAATCAGGGTTTCTCTTTTTAGAATGTTCAAATTTATCACTATATCAAGCTTAAAGGAGCTGAATAAATATCAGTTTTAACAATCATTCAACACATTGTGATTTCAGGAGCTGGCGCAGTGACTCTGGCATTACTTCTCTGCCTTGTGTCACTGGCATCCCATATGAGTGCCAATATACATCATGGTTGCTCCTTTTTTTTTTTTTTTTTTTTTTTTGGATCCAGCGCTCTGCTTATTGCCTGGGAAAGCAATGGAGGATATCCCAAGTCCTTGGGATCCTGTACCCATGTGGGAGATCTACAAGAAACTCCTGGCTCTCAGCTTTGATTCAGCTCAACTCTGGCCATTTGTGACTATTTGGGGAGTGAACCAGTAGATAGAAGACTCTCTCTCAGTCTCTCTCTCTGTAAAATTTGCCTTTTAAATAAAAATAAATAAATCTCTGTTTAAACATAGATGACATGATTCCTTCTATAACTGCTACAGACCCTTACCTGGTTCACAGAAGTGGCTTGATCTCTTAGCTGTTCTTTGATTCCAGTCAACATTCGTATCTTTCTACATATTTCACAACAAAACAAACAGATTAACAATTTGTTCCCAAGTATTAGATACAATGATTACTTTCATATTTAGAAGATAAAAATTTTAGAATTTGAAAATTTCTCTTGTAAATTCAAAATAAATACATTTCATTATATTGGTAGCAAGTTATTTAATGTATAGTATTCAAAAGTTCCTAACACATCTGTGTGTGTCCATTACAGTATCTGATGGTCCAGTAAAACTTCCAGATTGATATATAATTATACTCACATTTAAGAATTACTAACATAAAAAATACAATGTTGGTAAATTAGGGGAAAAGGCACAGTTTGAGCTTGAAGAAATTCCTGAACATTCTTCTGGACATATTTTAAAATAATTTTTCCATGTTTCTTTTAAAAATTGAGGGCATGGTCTTTGAAATATGTTGGGCAAAATGACTGCTTCAAGAGAATACTGAGCCGCTCTCTTATCCCGGCTCTTATCCCTCCCCCTCTTACCCCGCTCTTACCCCTCTCTTCTCCCTCTCTTCTCTCTCTCTCTTCTCTCTCTCTTGCTTTTCTTTGCTCTCCCCTTTTTCTCCTGGTTTTCACCACCTCTACCCGTTCCCGTTCCTGCCCCGTTGAAATAAACCTCCTAAGATAAAAAAAAAAAAAAAGAGAGAATACTGAGCCCATCTCAGTGTCTCAACTGGCTAATATTGCCCTTCTAAGCACTGGGCTCCTATGTGGACATTGGTTTGTGTCTTGGCTGCTCTACTTCCCATCTAGCTCCCTGTTTGTGGCCTAAGAAAGCAGTAGAGCATGACCCAAACCCCTGGGACCCTGTACCCATTTGGGAGACCCAGAAGTTCTTCCTGGCTCCTAGCTTCAGATCAGCTCATCTCTGGTCATTGTGGTCATTTAGCGAATGAGCCAGTGGTTGGAGGATCTTTGTCTTACTTTCTCTCTGTAAACCTGTCTTTCCAATAAAAATACATAAATCTCTTTTTTTAATTTTTAAAAAAGGGTCAGTGCATACACACACACACATATTTACTTTTAGCATAGTTAAGATGGCTATCAATGTAGTAAAACAGCTCAGTAAGCTCAATATATGTCTGTTAAATATTTATTTATGGGGCCAGTACTGTAGCACAACAGCTAAGCTGTTACCTGTAACATAAGCATTCAATATGGACACTGCTTCACTTCTGATTTGTTTGCCTGCTGATACTTCTAGGAAAGCAGTAGAAGGTGCCCCAAGTTCTGAAGCCCTGCACCCAACTGTGGACACACTGATGACACCTGAGGAGTGAACCTGCAGATCCAATCTCTTATGTTCCTCTTCTTTCTTTGTCACTACCCTTCAAATAATAAATAGCTCACCTAAAAATATTTGTTTATAACAAAACTGAATTATATGCAGTGTAGTTTAGCAAACTTGCTGCATTTTAGGAGGTATGCATACTCTGGCAATTATTATGCTTTACAGATATGGAAATTATGACATTCTACCCTAGTCATGAAGAATTCATTTGGGAATTTTTTTTTTTAAATTTCGAGTCTATTTTTTTTTTCAAACCACCTTGACTTCTTAGCACAGTGAATGGGACTGCCAGTATGGTAACAAAGGATCAAATTGTGGATTTGATTCCTAAAAACAAAACAGAAAAGCAGGGTTGGTATGGTGGCCCATCAGGCTAATCCTTTGGGGAACTGGCATCCATTATGGGCACTTGTTCATGTAACAGCTGCTTTTGATCCAGCTCTGTGTTTATGTCCTGGAGAAGCAGTAAAGTACAACCTAAGACACTGGGCCCCTACACTCACATGGAAGATCTGGAACCACGAGGCTCCCATCTTCAGACTGACCCAGTAATGGACATTGTGCACATTTGGGAAGTGAACTTGGTGATACAAGCTCTCTCTGTCTTTTCCTCTCTTTCCTCTTTTTCTCTGCGCAACAGTGAACACACATTTTGTGTTCACAGGCTGAATCTTGAATCTTTTCTAATAGCTTGCAAATGGCAGCTAACTAATCACTGGTTAAAAAGTATTGAGTTAGCATAAGAAAAATCAGGGGCTGGAAAACACTGCCTGCCATGCTGCATCCATATGGTCACTGATTTGTGTACTCGCTGTTTCAGATTTGATCTGGTTACCTGCAAATGTGACTGGGAAATCAGCAGAGGATGCTCAAATGCTTTGATCCATGCCACACAGGTGGGAGACTGAAAGGAAGGTTTTGACTCCTGATTCCTGCCTGGCCCATCTCTGGCTGTTGTGGCTATTTGGAGATTAAACCAGAAGATGTAAGATCTTTCTCTCTCTCTTTCCTATTCTCCCCCTCTGTTTGTAACTCTGCCTTGCAAATTAATAAATAAATCTTTAGGTAAAATAAGGAAAATCAAAGTACTATTTCTTACTTTCTCTAAACAATGTAAGTATATATAATGAATTAACATTTTATGATGTGTTTAGGTAGACAATTCTAAGGGCATTAAACTTTTAGTTATTGAAACTACTAATTTCAAAGAATATAGTTGCTGTATATCATTAGTTACAAATGGCATTCTTGTTTTCCCATTAAGACCACAAGGTTGTGATTTATTTGTTCTGTTTGCATTTGAAATAAGAGAAATATTATATACCTCGCTTTTCTGAGGATCCAAAAAGGACTGTGAAGATCTGGGAAAAATTTTTGTGGGTGATGGTTGAGCTGACATGGTTGATTCTTGAGCTGATGTGTATATAGCTCCTAAGAAAAGAAGAAAAGTATTTAATTATGAGAATCTCATATTGTTTGATTAGGGATGATATTAATAAATCCAATAGAACATTCCCTTTTAAAGTTACCACAATTATTGGAATCACCACAATTAGAGTTTGAATTACAGAAGTATATCTATTAATAATGTAACTCCTTAGAAGTCTACTGCCTACAAATTTTCAGTGGTTCACCACTGCCTTCAAGAGTGAGTCCAAATTTCTTAGCTTCTCATTCTAATATATTTAATTTCTTATGCCAGGCTAAGCTGACACTAACCATAGCCCACTGTCAGAATTAGCTGCTTGCATTTTATTCAGTATGCAATGAGACAACACCCACCTCTTGCATATGGACATAACACTAAATATCAGAAAGACTGATCTCACAGAAGAAAAATATCTAGAGGTTTTTTATAAAAGAGGTAGAAGAAATTTAAAATCTAAAATATTCAGAGGAATCTATCATTGAAAGAAAAATAGAAATAAGGAACAGAGATACAGGGTTGGATAAAACGATGAGGAGAAAGTGACAAGTTTTGGGCACAAAAATACCTGAAAAGGGAAGACTCAGACAACTCAAGATTTGTGCCTGAGTTAAAATAGGAAGATGGTTTAGTTTTGTATTGAATGTGAGGGTATCATTTGTCAATGGATGGAAATATCTCATTTTGTGTATACAGGAGTACATGTGAGTGCTTTTAGTACTAACATTAAATCTAACATCAAATCTAACAAAAATCTAAAGTAATGATCCCATTTCTTTTAAGGGGAAATGTAAACCCAGATGAACTGGTTGTGAGGAATTGACAGCAACTAAATATGAGAAAAATTCTGGGTATAGTTTTCTGTATTTCAACCTTCTGAATTATAGCATGTCAGTAGCTTACTCTAGTCATCAGTATGAACATTTACATTAGGGACACTGACTTGGCAAATCTGAAAAGGAATTTGCTATGAACAACCACCGAGATATATAATACTTTAACTGCTAAATTAGTAACACATTTTACATCATACTTTATTTATATATGCTTTAATAAGCATATTAAAATTTTTATATGGTAAAAACATCTACTGAGGTATTTAACAACAAAATAGAAACAAATATTTTCCATTTTCTTACCTCTAATATCAAAAACACTTGATTTTTTAGTTAGCTAGACAGTACAACATTAAAGAGAAAAACACTTGTTAGTATTTGTGTTTTATACTATCAATAAATCAAATGAGTACAGATGCTCCCTACTAACACACTGACAAAAGTTGTCTCAGGGAGCAATAAACACTGACAATTTAGGATACATTTCACAGAAAATCAGATGTACCAGACTAAAACCAAGTTTCCAGAATTCCGTAGCTTATATAAAGGCATTTTGACACACTCAAAGGCTAGTTCTAAAAAGTTTTGAGTCATTCATCTCTCAGAGAAATTCAGTCTAACACATTCATAGCCAATCTAATCCTACAGAATGAGCACCAAAAATACTTCTTAGGATCAAAATAAAATTTATGATTTCAAATTCATGTTATTGTAATAACGTTTTTCTGTGTCTGTTGCCCCACAAGATAATGAGTCTCTATGAGTATCAAGTTATGCATAGACTTTTATCTTCAATGTCACCAACTTTCTTGTTGACTTACAACTTGAATCAACAGTATGTGGTCAATAAACAATAACTACTGCTATAATTATAACTGTTAAATATCTGTTGGGTTGATTTCTGGCAAAATGCCTCATTAGGCAGCAACATTCCAGTGAACGAGGAACGAGAAAGTATACAGAATCCAAAGTGAAATAGAGACAAAAAAAACTCTGTCAAAACTGTGAAACATATTTCATACCTTTTTTTCTGTATCGTCCTGTACATCTGGTGGAACAACAAGTGAAGCTGATTTTTTTAAGATATCCTTTGTATTACTTTGAGAATAAGCAGTATTTGATGCCTGCCCTAAAAGTAAATGGAAGAGAAAATATGACTTTCAGACTTAAGTGTATTGAAATACAGTACCATCTGCTCACTTAGATTTAGTTATTTAATTAATTTTGAAATATATTTAAAACTGAAATCATCTCACCAATCAAGAATAAAAATTTGATTTCTTCAAAGATTATCCCATGCAACTTTGTAATCCATTCATTTTTTAAATTCCCATTCTCCCCAATATATTGATCTATACGCTCCACTTGAGGTTCATTTGCATTTGATAGAATTTTACTTGAATGGAATCAAGTACTACATCTGTACCCATCTTCAGTCAGCAGAATATTACTAAATGGTTCAATAGTTTGCTTTTATTACATGTATATTTCACAATATTTTATATCCTCTGCTGATGGACATTTGGGCGGTATTCAGTGCTGAACTTTTATAATACACTGCTAATAATTTTCATGAAAATCTTTTATGCTTTGTGGACATAATGCTTCATTTTTACTGGGTGAGGAACCTGTAGTAGAATAACTTGGTCTTATGGTGGGTAAACATTTAATATTTAAGAAATACCAAACTGTTTTCCAAAGTGTACTTCTCACACCATTCAGCAGTGTATTGGAATTTAATTTCCTTTATATTCTTGCCAACTCTTAATGGCATAAAAAAATGAAATAATAACCAACTACAATCTTGCTGATAATAAATTTATACAAGCAAGCGCATTCACAGTGGCTAAAAAAACTGATGAGATAAATTTGCAATGACCTGTGCAATGTGAACTGCATAATACTAAAGAAATAAATTTAAGAAGACACAAAAATAAGGAAAGGTCTTTTTTTTATTATTTGTTTGTTCATGGATTGGAAGAATTATTAACAAAATAACCATACTACCCAAAATAATTTACAAATTCAGTGCAATTTCTATCAAAATATCAATAACATTCTTCATAGAATTAGAAAAAAAAAAACACCTAACTCATATGGAAACCCAAAGGTTTCCAAATAACCCAAGGAATCTTGAACAAGGAAAACAAAGCAGATGGTATCACAATACAAGATTTCAAGGCACAGTACAGAGTTAATGAATCATATAAATTAAGAAACACAGATCAATTAAACAATCTAAACACCCCAGAAATAAATCCATCCATTTAAATACAACTTGTTCCTCACAAAGAGTTGCTCAAATCATTACTAGAGAAAAACTGGATTTCTGCATGCAGAATTTGAAACAAGACTCCTGTGTCTTACACTGTACTAAAATTAAGTCAAAATGGATCAAAGTTCTAAATATAAGATGTGAAATTACTAAAGAAAAACCTAAAAAACACCTTCATACATTGACATATGCAATCATTATCTTAGCTAAGAACCTAAAAGCAAAGGCAATAAAAGCAAAAACAAACAAGTATGATTATTTTCCAAATTAAAAACTTTTGCAAAAAGGCAAATAATCAACAGAAGAGAGAACTGACAGAGTAAAAGAAAATATTTGCAAACTATACATCTGATGAATGATTAACTCCATAAGGTATATAAACAGTTCAACAAATTCAACCATTAAAAAACCAACTTATTAAATAAGAAGGGAAAAAGATTAACAAACACATGGAAAAAAGTTCAACATCCTTAGTCATTAGGGAAATGCAAATAAAGCCTTGATGAGGCAAAATCTCATTCCAGTTGAAATGGCTATTATGAAAAGGTCTACAGATAAATTTAAAGAAAACTCTTAATACACTATTGATAAGAATGCAAATTATCACATTCATTATGCAAAACAGTGTAGAGATTCCTCATATCATACAAAATATATATCAAAGATAAAATCAGCATTTGAAAGAAACAGGCATATCCCAAATTTATTATATCCTATTTATAATAATAAAAACATGGAATCAACCTAAATATCCATCAATCGATAAATGAATAAAAATGCATATAATTACATAATGGATTATTATTATGTCATGAAATCAGAGGCAATATTGGTAATTCCAATAAGTGGATGAAAGCGTATCATTATATGCTATGAAACAACCCAGAAACAAAGATAAAATCATACATTTTCTTTTTTTTTTTTTAAAGATTTATTCATTTTATTACAGCCAGATATACAGACAGGAGGAGAGACAGAGAGGAAGATCTTCCGTCCGATGATTCACTCCCCAAGTGAGCCGCAACAGCCGGTGCGCGCCAATCCAAAGCCGGGAACCTGGAACCTCTTTCGGGTCTCCCACGCGGGTGCAGTGTCCAAATGCATTGGGCCGTCCTCAACTGCTTTCCCAGGCCACAAGCAGGGAGCTGGATGGGAAGTGGAGCTGCCGGGATTAGAACCGGCGCCCATATGGGATCCCGGGGCATTCAAGGCGAGGACTTTAGCCGCTAGGCCATGCCGCCGGGCCCAAAATCATACATTTTCTATGATGTGGTGGTTAATATACAGTAACATAAAAGTGACTGGATACCATATTGTTTGGTGTACATACATCTATGAATGTTTTCTTAACAAAATTATATCTCTCACATAACAATATATGCTTTCTTCCTCATTTATTTTTATATCTTAAAATTCACATTACATGATATAACATATTCACACCTACTTTGGAAAATAGTATGTATGGGTCTGCATATAATGTGTACATATGAATGGTATATACAAAATGTCATAAAACTTAAATCTGTGTGCTCGTTGAAATCTTTTTTATATGTATTATTTAAAGTATTTTTAAAATGAAATAATAAAAGATCAATAAACATAAAAGAGAAACAAGACAATATAATGAAACAAAAATCTGAACCTTCAAGAAAAATTGAAAGTGATATGCCTGATGGATCAAGAAAAAGAGGATATAAGCCAGCACAGCAGAGTGTACAGGTAATTACTCAAACATGCAATGATGAAATTTCATGAGAGGAAGACAAAATATGATGCCTTCAGCAGCATCTCTCCCGTGAGAAAACAAGTTGGACAGCTGAGATTAGAATAGTGATTACAAGAGGTTGGAAAGAATAGGGAAAAGCATGGGATGGAAAAAGGGTGTTTAATAGCTATTGATTAATGGGTGCTATCACTTTATAACACAAATCTAAATTTATAAGAATGGTTAAAAGCAATTATATTGATAAGAAAAAATAGGAGCAATGACGTACAGCAAATGGATCCCTCATGTGTTACTGATGGAAGTGCAAAATGTCATAGCCAATCTAGAAAATAGTTGGATAGTTCTTCATAAACTTAAGCATTCACTAATATAACAAATGGATCCCTAATTCGCACAGAAAGCTGCATATAAATGCTTCTGGTTATTCTATTGAAAATCACCAAAACATAGGAAAAATCTAAATATTCGTCAACTGCCAACGAGATAGACTCTAGTGCATAATTTAACAGAATAGCACTCAGAAACAAAAATAACCATCTATGGTAAGTGTGTAAATTTGGGTGAATTTTAAAGGCATTGTGCTTAATGGGGAAAAATGTCATTTTGAAAAAGTCATTAAGCACTTCATGGTTCCATTTAAATCACATCTCCCCAAATACAATGAACTGAATCTGAGAATAGCTATGTGCACAAAGACAGAGTGTGTATCTGAAATGGATAGCATGAAGGTAGTTTTTGGAATGTGGAAACTGTTCCACATGTGATTATGCTAGTGATGTTAAAGTTAATGCAGTTGTAAAAACCAAATTATATACACTGAAATTTTTTTTCCTAGTGGCGAGAACACAGAATAATACAAAGACTATATCAAAGAGAGGATGTGCGTATTTCTGGGCTCTGACTTCATCCTGGAAAGGTGCAGTTGTGGGGGATTTACAGTGGCTTTGGAGTTAATGGACTTAATTTCTCACCCATTTCAGCATTTTCTAAATTCATTTGAGTCTTAGAAAGTTATTTTGTAATTTGTTAGGTATTATGTACTCTTTTAATAAATAATAATAATGGGCCCAGTACCCATTTATTAGCCCAGTGGCTAAAGTCCTTGCCTTGCACGCACCAGGATCCCATGCGGGCACCGGTTCCTAATCTCAGTGGCCTTGCTTTCTATGCAGCTCCCTGCTTGTGGCCTGGGAAAGCAGTCGAGGACAGCCCAAAACCTTGGTTTCCTGCACCCACGTGGGAGACCCAGAGACGCCTAGCTCCTGGCTTCGGATTGGCTCAGCTCCGGCTCTTGTGGAAGGAAGATCTTCCTGTCTCTCTCTCTCTCCTCCTCTCTGTATATCTGACTTTCCAATAAAAATAAGTAAATCTTTAAAGCTAAAAAAAAAAAAATAATAGGGGCCCGGCGGTGTGGCCTAGCAGCTAAAGTCCTCGCCTTGAAAGCCCCGGGATCCTACATGGCCGCCGGTTCTAATCCTGGTAGCTCCACTTCCCATCCAGCTCCCTGCTTGTGGCCTGGGAAAGCAGGAGAGGACATCCCAATGCATTGGGACCCTGTACCCATGTGGGAGACCCGGAAGAGGTTCCTGGTTCCCGGCTTTGGATTGGCGCGCACCGGCTCTTGCGGCTCACTTGGGGAGTGAATCATCACTGGACGGAAGATCTTCCTCTCTGTCTCTCCTCCTCTCTGTATATCTGACTTTGTAATAAAAAATAAATAAATAAAATAAATCTTTAAAAAAAGAAAAAAAATAGTAACTTCATTTTCTAAATTGACATTATGTGAAAAAAACCTTGAAAATAATAATTTGTTAATTAAAAACAAATGTAAAAGAACAAAGGCTATATAATTTTGGTAAACACCACTAATGATGGTTATCTGGTGAGAGATGAGAACATTTATCTGGATTTTAGATCATGCATTTAGGTCATCATCAAATTCAAGGTTTTAGATCTGCATTTAGGTCATCATCAAATTCAAGCTTTCTTGAAATTACTATTTACTATTTCTTATCATAATATTCAATTACCTTGTGCTTCTTTATACATTTTCTGGTCATCAACAGGATACAGTAACTTTTTATCATCAGAACTTTTCTTTTTCTTCTTTGGAGATGCTTAAAGATATGGGACATTTATTTTAATCATGGCAATAACAAAATTACCCCAAAATGACCTATTCTTCAATGTCCCAGAGAAAGTAAAGCTATATATTCATCTACCAATAGGAATCGGGGAAGAAATGAAACAGGATAGAGATGTGAAATAGAGGGAAAAGCGATTATTCCTAAAACATTATCTCTTCAGTCAAAAGATAAACTGGACACAGAATTTTCTTCTGGCTGAAAAAAAAACTGCATTATGGTCAAATGGAACATGTCATTTCCTCTCTGAAGCAGTGCACAATAGCACAGCTACTGAGCTGCAGATTCATCAGCAAGCAGGCATTGTCCCAGCTCTTGGATGTGCCTCAGACTTCAGCATATCCTTTATGATAGAGCAATTAAAGTGTGTGTTTCTAACTTCAGCCGGGCAAAAGGTTCTCAGTGCGCATGTGGCTCAAAGGCCGCTCTTTAGAGTTATGAATTGGGGGAGTGTTGCCTTCCAATTCACAGATTACTTCATTTTTTTCTTCTAATGTCTGTGTGTGTGTGTGTGAGTGTCTTTTTTACTTTGCTGCTTACTCTTGCACTCTATTCCTCATGCCATAACCCACAGAGGTCTTCCATTTAGTGGAATATGACAATGTTACCAAACAATTAATAGATTTAATGGATTCACATAACAATTTTATGGTTACTGAAAAACTAACAGGAAAATGTCTTTTAACAGACTTAGTTAATATTAATATTAACCACTTAATATTAATTGATGACAACAAATGATTATCATGGATGTCATTGCACTTATTTGATAATGGGTGCCCTAAAAGTACTTTGTATTTTTAAGGTTATAATTTAAAGTAATGGCAATGATATTTTGAAAGTACTCATTTTAGAATTATCCAGGGTTTTTTAATGAAGGAATAATGTTTCAGTTTTTCTGCATTTATTTAGGATTAAATGATAAATAAAAGGAATATATATTTGAGCTATACAACACCTGTTTTGAAAGGCAAAATGTAGAATAATGTATAAAGAAAGTCAAGAGAGCAGAAGAATACAAATATGCTGGTCAAAGGGTACACATTTTCAATTATGGAGTGAGGAAGCTCTGGGAATCTAACGTATAGCATGGTAACTATAGTTAACAATAATTTCTTGCACACTTGAAATTGCTAACAGATTAAATCTAAAGCTTTCTCATCACATACAAAGGCAACTAAGATAAAGAACATGCTAATTAGACTAAGTACGAAAATAATTTCACAATATTATTTTTAAAAATGTATTGATTTTGGGTAGGAGAGAGGGAAAGGGAGGGGGTTCTAGTTTCTTGATTCACTTTCCAAATAACAGGCCATGATCGAAGTGGGGAGCCAGGTCTCCCATGACGGTGGAAGGGTTTCAACTACCTGACCTATTACCTGCTGCCTCCTAGCAGTGCGTATTGACAAGATGCTGCACTTGGAGTGGTGCCAGGGCTTTGAGTTCAGGTACTCTGAAATGGCATTTGGGTGGTTCAACAAGTGAACTCACCTCTCCTCAACTGTCCATCCGCGATACTACCTTTTCTGACAGTTTCACACCATATGTAAAGCCTCAAGTTGGTATATAACAGCAATTTAATTATATGTACATATTTATGGTTTCACTATAAAAGATACATTATTTTATGTATAGCAAATTTGATTAGAACCTCAAGGTAAGCAGTCTTGTCTGTAACCTAATACGATTATTTAATCCGTTATAATCTTTACATAAATATCTAATTTTGAACCTGGGATGCAATGCAGAAAAGGCTAGAAATAACATTTGCACACACTAGGTAGCCAGTTTAAGCACTCAGAATACTATAAAGAGAATTCTACATAAATAACAATTTCCTACTTAGCTACATTATTCTTCAGTATTCTTACATTCACCAAGTGGTCCATCTTGTCCTCTATAATCATATACACTTTTTCCCACATCATCTTCTTTAAAACCAGTATCTTGCATTTTTTGTAAATGATAAGCCATTTTTCTTTCGAGAAGGGCTTGCTTCTAAATTATTAAAGGAGATACATTGGTTAACATCAGTAGGTTATTAATAAATAAAAAAAAATTCACAGTATGATAGCATACCAAGAATGAACAATGATATGTTGTGTGTGTGTGTGTATGACTTGTGAAGTTACAATGAATGCAAAACTGCAATGGGATAAATGTCCTTTTGTTATAAACAATAAATAATACATTTAACAGTCAGATGTAAGTTATCTCACTTCATACTTTTAGGGATGTAGTTTCAGTTTTTGCGCATATAAGGTCTCTTTTAATACCCTATTTAGTTTAAGTAATTTCTCAAACTTTAATTAGAAAGTTGCTGAGAACTTAATAAAAAAGGTCACTTCTGTCTACTATATTAGGCATAATAATAAATTAAATCTGAATCTCCTTGTGAATCTCTGAGTTGAAATGTGATATATCAGAAAAGAGATAACTTTATAGAGGAGGAATTTCAGAGGTCCTTTTAAGCTTCTATAAAATACTTAACAAGAAGATAGATGAACACATACATGTAAGGAAAATGTCTAAGGCTATGGAAAGAACCATTCTAGAGGATTAAAGAGAACAGTGCTTAGTACCTGTCTAGAAATGGAAAGTACCTGTCTAGAAATGGAAAGTACCTGTCTAGAAATGGAAAGTACCTGTTTGGAAATGGAAAGTACCTGTCTGGAAATGGAAAGCATGTCTATTCTCATCAATCACCTTACAAAAACAGCAGGAGTTGCAAAGCATTACAGTGCAAATATGAGTCTTAGCTCAGGGGTGGGAGTAACAGTGTCATATAAAATAAGGCTCTGATTCCTACAAATATTAAAAGGGATCCACATGATCAAACTGCTTCCAAGTAAATCACCAACATTTAAGAATAAAGGTAATGAACATGTATAGAAGTTTTAAAATATCTGATACACGAAACAAAATTCATAACATCTGGCATCCAATAAAATAACAACAGGTATGTAAACAAATAAGAAAATGTGATCTAAAAATAAAAAGTAACTCAACCAACTTACAATCAACCTGTGAATGACACAAATTAAGCACAAGGTATTATTATCATTAACACAATTGCATTCTGAATGTTAATAAAGTAAGCAAGAGACAAGGTAGATATAAAAATGATCAAATATGATATTCCATTATCTGAAGATCAATAATGAATAGATAAACTAATAACAGTAGATACTGCAGAAATTTACTAATATGAATTCAGCTAAAGAAACAAACTAAACACTGAAAGGAAAAAACACAAGAAGAATTTCAAGGACATATAAAGCAACCTAATATCTGCAGAAATGAGAGACATAAAAGAAACAGTTGATAATAACAATAATACTAAAACGCTCCATATTTCAAGTTAATCATAAACTCAAAGGCTCAGGAAGCTCAAAAGCACAATGAAAGGAATGGGAAAACAAAAAGAATTTCAGCAAGGCACATAGGATTGCAATTTCTCAAAAGTAATGATAAAAAAATTATACAAGCTTTTAGAAAGAAACAGATAATGTATCACAGAAAGAAAATGTTAAGCGGAGTAGTTTCCCTACCAAAAATAGACAACACAGCAGAACAGCATTGTATCCTTAAAAAACTGACCAGGACTCCTTGAATAGAAATTGATACCAGGCAAAAACCAGGGAGAAATCTAGCTACTATTAGAAAACCAAGATATTTTCAGAGTTTTCTGGGTGCATAAAAAGAGATCAAACTGAGAACTATTATTAAAAAGCACTGAAAATTTGAATATTAGAAATTAACATTTACAATATGTTGGAAGGGCCTGGCCTGCCACATGAACAATGAATCTTACATAGTAATAAAAGGAACATGCAACTATATAACCAATGAAATGAAAAATACACTGTATACCTCAATTTTCAATAATTTAAAAAAATGGCTGTATAAGCATTTACATCAATATAAACCAAAATACATAAATCTTAGACTTACACATCAGTTTGTAAATTTCCTAAGACTGGAATTTGGGAATTTAGACTCACATTTATGAACAAGTGTAATTGGTAATAGAATTTTATTAAATGAAGATGCAATTTACAAATCAACTTGTAAGGTACAATACCATGCATTTATTGCTTATCTGAAACAATAAATAATCACAGAAAACATTCTGTATGTATCAAAACAACCCTGTTTGCTTGAATACATATGCTTTCTTCTTTATTTATATTCTAAATCACATACTATTACATGTATGCACATATACTTTAAGATTTTATTTATTCATTTGAAAGGCAGAATTATATAGCAGGAGAGAGAGAGACTGCATATTGTTGGGAAAGGACAAGTGCAATGCTCTGTGATTCACCTTCATTGCAGACAACCTTAACTAGAGGAGAAACATACAAACTTCACTGAATTTAATTCCAGACTAGAAAGTAGATTGCCTCTCTCCACCCACAAAGTCTCTGATACAAGATATTATGGTACAGATACTGCTAAATTGTCTAGGGTATTTCACTCAGCCCTGTGATTACTAAAACCCCCAGAGCTAGAGCCAAAATGCTACTCTTTCACCCTGTTTGTGCACATACTACTAGTACAAAATCCCCTTAACCTCCAATCCACCAGCTTTGGGACTGAGTAAGCATCACACTATATGCCAGTGTTGTAAGCCCCAGGGATAATTGTACTCATCTATACTTGTATGACCCCTTATTTATATGTCTGATTCATGTTTACATAGACCAGTGCATAATCACCAGCATAACATGTGACCAACCTGTGGGACGTAGGAAATACACCCTATGACTCCTGCCTGTGTCTCTGAGATGGGAACACTAGAGCTGTATCACACAGGATTACTTACAGCCTCCCTGATAAAACCTAGAGAAAACACTACCTGCATCCCAGTGCTTCAGACACATGCCTACCAGTGAAAAATGCTCAGCATCATCTTTGTGTGACCAGGGAAAAATCTCCATTGCATCATGTACCTCTGAAATTGTGACTTGACTTTCTAAGTTTCAGTAACACCCTGAGGTAGGTTCTATCTCCATTCTGTTTCACACCAATGGATACCAGTGCATAGTCTCCAAACCTGACTGTGGCAAGGTATTCTTCAAAATCTTTCAATGCTTTGACTAGGGTTTTTGCTAGAAACAAAAACAAAAACAAAAAATGCCCTGCCATCATCCACAGCCACACAAAATTATCTGGGGATGATTCTAGACATGTTTCACAGCTCCACTCTCACAAGGATTGTTGCTACAAGCTACCACCATCAGGTTTGCTTTGTGGGGTCAAGGGGATAATCCTCTCTGTGTCCCATGGACCATAGGATTTAACTAATGCAAACATAAATTCTATTGCAATTGAAACCCAATAATATAGGACCTGACGACATATACCATTTTTGAGTCCACACCCCCTTCAGAGTCACTATTTCTCACACTAACTGCTTCAGACTAGAGAATTGTGGCACTTAAAGATACAACTGACATCTATCACATTGGAAGAAATCACTTGAAAGTTACACTTCCGGGATCACTTGCAACTAAAGCCAAAGTTAACACTCAAATGAAATCTCACTTATCACATAAACAAATTTTTCTTCCAGCAAAGGCTGCTGCATACAGAAGAAACTATTAAGTCAGATGTTCAGACATCAGTGTAGGGATGTACAAAAAAGGAAAAAGCCAGGAAGCATAGCACTGCCAAAAGGACATGACACTTTTCCAAATATACATTGTGATTTAAAGACATTATGGAATGCCTAACACATAGCAAAAAGAAAATAGTCATCTTAAGGAATTTAATGAGATGCAAGAGAATATAGATAGTTGAAAGAGATTACGGAAATAAGAAATTAGGGAAATAATGCATGATGTGAATGAGAATACAACAAACAGGTAGAGATTATATTTAAAAGAATCAAGCACACATCTCAGAGCTGAAAACTTCAGTCAATAAAACAAAAGGCGATAGTGAAAGCTCAAGCAACAGAATAAACCAAATAGAAGTTTCTTTTCTTAAAACTTTCCAAATTACCCATCAGACAAAAATAAAGATGATGTAATCAAAAATTATGAAGAAAGCATAAGAGATATACAGGATAACATTAATGGAACACAGATTCATATTACAAGAATACTTAGGAGAAAGAAAAGCCATGCTGAACATGTGAATATAAAATATTAATGTATTTATCAAAATAATAGCTACAAACTCTGCAAGTCTTGAAACAGAGATGGGCATCCATAAACAGGAAACTTAAAGAATTTTAACTAGAGTCAATCAAATAAGACCTTCTCCAGGGCAAATTATGATTAAATTGTCAGAAGTCCATGACAAGAAAGAATCTTTAGTGAAAAGCATCACATTTTATATAAAGGAAAACCTATTAGATTATCTACATAATTCTCAACAAAACCCTACATGGCATAAAAGATGACACAATATATTCAAGATCCACAAAACTAGAACCTTCCAAACAAAAGTACTATAGTATTTCTTGCACAAACAAAAACTGAGGAAATTGATCATTTGCTATACCAACTCCACAAGAAATCCTAAAGAGAGTTCTGCATTAGAAGGAGACATAAAAGTTCAAAAATACATAGCAGAACAAAACCAACAGAGAAAAATCCTGAAAGGGAGAGTCTACTTGTTTTATCATGAGAAACAGTTTTGAAAATGAAAATAGGACCTGGTGTGATGGCTCAAATGACTAATTCTCCATCTTGCTCTACCCCAAGATCCTATATTGGCACGGTTTGTGTTCTGGCTGCTCTACTTTCCATCTGGCTCTCTGCTTATGGCCTGGGAAAAATACTGGAGGATGGCCCAAAGCCTTGGAACTCTGCATCCATATGGGAGGTTCCTGGCTTCCGGCTTCAGATCAGCTCAGCTCCAACCGTTGCAGCTAACTGAAGAGTGAACCAGTGACAGAAGATCTTTCTTTCTCTCCATCTCTCTGTAAATCTACATTTCCAATAAATATAAACAGATGTTTTTTAAAAGACCATAAAAATAAATATTAATAGAAGCAGAAAGGAACAACAAACAATTAACACAATCAGTAAGCAAGCAGCAAGTAGACAGGAGTTTGGTATTATCTATCAATAAAAGAATAACAAGGGACTACTATGAACAAATAGATATTTATTAAGTTGGAAAACTCTGAAATAACATACATTATTGGATGTGTGTGTGTGAAGAGAAAAAGAAGAAATGAAGAAAATGAAGTGAGAGAGAGCCTAGTTAAGATCAAATCAAGAAGATAAAAATCTAAATGAACCCCCAAACAAATAGCCAGTCTGAAGCAATAATTAAAATTCTCCTGTCAAAGGAAAGTACAGGACCTAACAATACTCTGCTAAATTTATCAGAGGAAAATAATTCCCTCAAACTATTAAGAAGTGTGGAATTCTGCTGAACTCTAAAAAACACTTAAATTATTTGATTTTTAAAGGAATTGCAGCATATGGTGTGACGATAAATCCCAAAGTAGTTGTATGAAACAACCACACAGTTATTAATTATTATGTCATGGAAAAATGCAGTTAGTGTGTTCAGAATTTGGTTTATATAATGAATATATCATTTAGAATAGATAGTACACAGTCACCTCAGGAGTGGTTTTTACTTTGAAAAAGCAACCTCGCCAAAACTTCTCTTCAAACTGCCCAGAGTTAAGGGACAAAGTTCACTCTACCTTTCTGTCACTCTCTTCTCTGTTTTTTCGTCGTTGTTCTTCTATTCTCTGTTCCCTTTTGACATCTTCTTCGATTCGTGTCAGAAGCAGCATCTCTTTTGTCTTCCATTCCTAAACAGCACAATGTTACTGTAATTATTATTGCTTCCATTATATTTTAGTATTTTGTGAGTATAGCAGACACATTAGACAAGCGTCTCACAGAAATGAGATCAATAAATGAAAGCCATATAGTGGCTTAACAGAAAATTTGAAAAAAATTAAAAAGATGATCTTTTGTTATTGAACTCCTGTTAGGAATACAGGTATGATTACTTTTTACTGGGGCCAAATAAAACTTTCTTTTCTACACTGAAGTTTATAATTGAGTTAATCAGTGTTTGGTAAATTTCTCAATTGTATACCTTGGACTATACATATCATATGTGGTATCTGTAGTAGTATACAGCATCTGCCTCCTTAGTTTATGTAACAATCTGAACAAGCAAATTACATATGTTACACATGGGATCATGTTTAATGGAAAATTATTTACAGCCACAATGACTTCAAACAGTATAATATACAGTTAAATTATTTCTCTATTTCACATTTAATTTCCTCGCACCTCTTCAATTTTTCTGCGGAGGTTCAGCTTCCTTCTGGTGTGTTCCCGCTGTTGTCTTTCTTCTCTATCCATGCGCAGTAGGCGCTGTTCTTCTGCTGTGCGTTCACGTTGTTCTAATTCCCGACTTATCATATCCAAGTATCTAAGCAAAAGTGCAAATGTTACTGAAAATGAACTGGGCATTTCCTTCATTATGGCATCAACTGCTGTGATCATCTCAAACTATTGTCTTGCTTATAGTTTCTCTTCTCAATTAAGAGAAATACTGCAGTTTTTCTCAGAAAATTTTCTACAGAAATTTGTGCAATGATGCTCATGGACTTTGAGTCAATCTGATTCATAACTATTTACTCATTTTAAAGTCTTTCTACCGTCTGAATATCAGTTAGCGCATGGACACAATGGCAAAACAAGGAAAATACTGATTGAAATAATTTTGAATATTATTAATAATTCTGTATGAATTTAAAGAGAAGGCTAAAATAACTGAAGCAATGGTTTTAAAAATGACAAAAATAACCTGTACATTTGGATTTTTCTAGGAAAAAAAAAGAAGTACTGAGTCCCTTATAAATTCCAGTTTTTAAAAAATATTTGTTTTAGTTCTGCTTGTTTATTTTTCAAATTTACTTTATTAGAAAGTCAGATAGATATACAGAGAGGAGGAGAGACAAAGGAAGATCTTGCATCCACTAATTCACTCCCCAAGCGGCCGCAACAGCCAGAGATGCTGCACCAATCCAAAGCCAGGAGCCAGGAGGTTCCTCAGGGTCCCCCACGTGGGGATAGGGACGCAAGGCTTTGGGCCATCTTCGACTGCCCTCCCAGGCCACACATCAGGGAGCTGAACAAGAAGCGGGACTGCCACAATTAGAACCGGCATCCATATGGGATCCCGGGTGTACAAAGCAAGGAGGTTAGCTGCGAGGCTACCACGCTGGATCCATAAATTTCATTTTTATTTTTATTATGATACAGTTCCACAGACTCAGGGATTTCCCTTCCCACCATTCCCAGTTCTCCTCCCCCCACCGATTTCCTCTATATTATTAAAATAATCTCCCATCTATTTTCTTGCTTTCTGGTGTATCACTACCTTATGGCAGTATTGTGAAATAAGACCGTGGAACGTGAAAGTTATACAATGGAGTACAACCTTTCACAAGTAGAGAAGGAAACAACTGCAATATCCCATCGCTATCTAAAAAGTGGACTTGGCAATGGAATGGCAAACATTTGGTAGTGTTTGAATAAGCTCACAGATTTTTAGAGACAAAGTATACTTGCAGTGGCATGAAATAAAGTCATATTAAATTTTAATTTTTAAAATTTTAATGACTTCTTTTATTGTTGCCAATCTTTAAAATTGTTGATACTGATTATTCATGTACCAGAAATACTCTCCCTTTCCTAACAAAGATTTCAGGATCCAGAATTGTGGATTATCAGGTTATACTGCCTGCAATGCTAGTATCACATATGTGTACCAGTCTGATGCCCAGATGCTCCACTTCTGACCCACTGCCCTGCTAATGCACGTGGGAAAACAGCCAAAGTCAGCCCAAGTCCTTGGGCTGCTGCACCCATAATGGGAAACCTGGAAGATGTTCCTGGCTCATGGCTCTGCCTTGGCCGTAATACGGGATAAGGCAGGTAAGCAGAACTCCACCATCACCTTATGTAATTCTTTCTGCCCGCCTGTTTGTCTAGTGATCTCTTCCTCAAAAGATACCTCCACTCTCCTCGGTTCTGGAGATGGCACAATGTAGCCAATCTCATTTACAAGCTCATTAGAAGACCAGCTCTAGGGAAGAACACCAGGGCATTGGTGTGAAGAGTGTCTCTCTATGAAGGATCTCTGTGGTCCATCTCCAGTACCAAAAAGCAGACCTCAAAGAGGAGGAAAGAACTTTCACTTGGCTCGTGCTCTTGTCTAAAAACCCATGGAGTTTATGGATTCAAAAGGCTTCCAAGGCCTAGACCTCCTGATATCAAGAGCCTATGGTGATCACTGATGTCATATACAAGAGTCCTACTTTGTTAAATTAACAACAGGAGTCACTGTGTACTAACACCCCATGCAGGACCTATGTTCTCACAGCATTAGAATAAATGGTAAACCTAGCTCTCACAGGTTTATTTTGTTTTATAGTTAAGTAGAGGATATTGTTATCTTTCATTAGTCACAGTTATGTCTGAACATCTAACTCTCTGTTATTTAGAAGACATTTATTATCAACCTAAGGTGCTTTCTTATAGTTAATTTTTTTCTAAATGTAAGTTATTTGTTATGATGTTAGTAAGTATTAAGGCTGATGCGAGTTTAGACAATATTGCTACTGAAATAAAAGATAAACAAATTTGGGATCAGGGAATATTTGGATAATTTACACCTGCTTAAAAAATAAGACTGAATTTCTGCATCAACATCAATATCCAGTAGAACCAGAAGCTAGATAGGGACTTCAACCCTAGACACAGGTAGGTTTCTCAGACCTGGATCTTGATTCCATGTCAGTTTCCCAATACTACTCCAATCATGCTTGTGTTAGAACCAAATGGAGAATACAGGCTGATTCAGAATTTCAAAGGTACTAATGAGGCAGTTATTGCAATCCATCCTTTTATACTAAACCCTTACCTAAAGGATGGGCTCGATATCACCTGAAACCAGAATCTAAGAAATGAGGATGCAGAGTTCCCCCAACAAAAGCTCAGATTTCTAAACAAGAGGTAAATTTTCTAGGTTTCATTCTGACTCCAAGTGCAGTCTTTCACTCAAGAGAGAGGAAGCTACAATATATATAGGGTCAACAAGGATGGAAAAGATGCCTAAGAACATTTCTGGGAATGGCAGGACTTTTTAGAATATGGATTCCAGGATTTGCATAAATATCCAAACCATTTTATGAGTCTTTAAAGATAAATTTACTTTACAAACGTCTTTTCCAAAGGACTAAAGTGCTATTAACAGAAGCTCTGGTCGTAGGGATCCATAACCTGAAAAACTCATTCACTTTGTTTATAACAGAGTAAAAAGAGGGCGTACTGACTCAAAAATTGGATCTACTTCCATGACCAGTGGCTATTTTTCTAAGCAACCTAATGCATAGGCTGCAGGGTGGCCCATGTGCTTAAGAGCCGTTGCCATTGCAGAACTCCTGGTGCAGGAGGAAGCTACCAAGATGACTTCAGATCAACTACCTGAAGTTCAAACTCCAAACCAGGTACAAGGAGTTTTAGAAATTAAAGGACATCAATGATTAACAGAAGGCATCTCACTAAATATCAGGCCTGACTATTAGATTCACCAAAACAACTCTTAAGTCTTCAACCCAGTGACTCTGTTACACCTAAGCATATTAAACAGTTAACTCAGGTTTGGGTAGAAATGTTGAGTGGTTTACCTCACCTTTTCAATAAACTTCATCACTTTGTAATATCTGTGTCTATACTTAGAATACTTATCCATGTAACAGGCAAGAGTAATAGGGATCTTTAAACCCTAGTTAACCACATCACAGTCTGGGTATTTCAACCATTTAAGGAGTGAACTAGAAGATGGATGATCTCTCTCAATCTGTTCTCTCTCTCTCTCTCTCTCTCTCCCTCTCACTGATTTATTTTTTTACATAAACCAACCAACAAATAAATGAATAAATCAACAATGCTGACATCTCAGTAGAAATTCCCCCTCACAGGCCTGGCACCAAGATTCCCAATTCCTGTACTTCCTCCTATTACTCCCTTCCTTTCTCTTCAAACTGAGGGATACTGCCCACTACTTTAAAAAGTGTCTTGCATCCAATTTTTTCCAAGATTCTTACAGTTACACTCCACAACAGATATGTAAAATATGCAATAATGTAAATTTTACCTGTGCCTTATTAAACGCTCCCGGTCCTTAACAGATTGGGTGCCTCCTTGTAAGAACCAATTTTGGAAGTGTGTAACACCAGAACATCCAGGGATTGGAGTTTCCTGTAGCCTGTGTAGCTGCTTTGCAAGCATTTTCTGTTTTAAAAAGTATGAATTATAAATATATGTATGTATTTTACATTCCCTAGAAATAAATACCACTAGAATTACCATATTTTACATTAATTCTGTTGTACTGCATTTAAGTTTGTTTTGTATTCACTAGAGACCTGGGGAGGTAATTTCAAATGATATTTATCATTTTTTAGATAAGAGGTATTTAATTTTAATTGTATATCCATTCTTTAAAAAATGAAAATCTGGAGGAAGTACAAAAAAATAGGCACAGAGAAGATATGTGGCAAAAAACCCTCAATTATTAAAATATAAGGAAGTATTTTTGTGTTTATACTACCATAAAGTGCATATGTAAGCACGCACACACACAAACACAAACACACACACACCTTTTTAAAGTTTGGCTCACCATTCTATTCTAAAACAAAAATTCAGGACCAGTGTAGTAGCACAGTGGGTTAAGTCCCCCTTAAATTCCAGTATTCTATGTCACAGTGCATGTCCAATTGACTTTTCTGCTAGGTGACTGTGGAAGCAGGAAAAGATGGCCCAACTACTTGAGCTTTTGCTATCTTTATGGGTAATTACAATGGTGTTTCTAGCTACTGGCTTCATCCTGGCCCACAGCTGGCTGTTGTGGTCAACTGAGACTTAAACCATGACAGAAGATAGCTCTCTGGCTGGCTGTGTCTTTCTCCCTCTCTCTGTTGGCTCTTCCATTCAAATAAAAACAAAATAAAATATTCTTTAAATAAATTCGCTCACATACACTACAAAGTTGAGTTCAAAACTGAAAGAAAGTCACTGCCTATAACCATTCTCTTCGGTCATTCCAATTCAACTCTAAGATTTTTTTTTTCTGCATGAATATAAATGCATGTGTGTGAGTACAAGCACAGCATGTTCCTGATTGTTGAATCACTTGTAGGGCACAACAAATATTCATAGTGTTCAAGCTGTTCTGGTGCCTGTTTAAGAATACTGTTGTCACTCTAGAAACTTCTTATTCCAAACTATATGTAAAGAAAAAATTAAATATTTAACTTACTTGTTCTCTAATGTAGTTTCTTTCAAAGTCTAATTTTAAACTGGTAAGATATTGTCTGTACTTATTCAATTCCCTCAATGTACACACAATCTAAAAACAAAAACATGAATATTTAAAAATAATAGCAACTACTTTACAGAGGAGAAGCAGTAAAAAAATGCCATTTGATACAATTTTAGAGTAAAGAATAATATATTGCTAACAACTTTGTAACATATATCTGTATTTGTTAATAAATTTTTTTCTGTTCATAAACATTACTTAATATTATATAGCATTGCACAAATTTATGTATAAACATATGGAGTTATTCATGTACTAATTCCTATTAGTTCTAATTGTGATTGTAAATTTGATGATATTCTACCTTAGAATTTTCTACTGAATTCCTACAGAATAAAATTTTACTAGATCTCTATATGATCTCAAGCTTTTAAAAAAAGTGGATGGAACATACTCATTATACTCATTGTCAAGTACACAGCAACATTAAAGATAGGCAAAGAGGACCATGAAGCAATGGAAAATTAATATACCTTTACCTGTTCAAATTACTTTTCAATAACCTTCAAATATTAAAGAGAAGGAGGATGCAGTAATATCATTTAGAAATGACTGTTTTCTGATTTCTTCTGACTAAAATACTGAGAAATTTATGGAAGTGATCATTGTTAGTCACTTCCTTTAAGTAATTTCTCACAAACAAGTTAAAAATGAGGCAGGCCCACAAGTGATGTACAGAAGTAAATCTATGTATATAGTTTTGAAGATTTCCGTTGCTTTAAAATAATAACTCACTTTATTATTGCTGGTGATGTAGCCACCTTTCTTCAATCTTCTTAAGATATCTTTGCGTTTATAGTATGCTCTTAAATGTGGATCATGCAGACTTTTATATTGGTTTTCCAATAATCGGCAATAAGGATCAGTCAGGTTAAAACCATAAGAAGGTCGAAAAAGCTGCAGATTCAAAAATATTATAAATGTAAAATAAATATATTTCTTTTAAAATCTACTGAAATGACTAAAATGCTTATCAAAAATAAAACATAAGAAAGGAATGTGCAAAAAAAATCCACAAACAGATTTAAGTTGAGCAAGTTTAATTACATTTCCCTTCCACTTATTCCTCCATCTACGTTAATTATTCTGAAGAGCTAAATTCATTCTATTGGTTCCTCTTCTGATCCCAATCAGTCCCTGGCTCAAAAACAGATAGGAAGCAAAGAATAACAGGGAATAAAATATAATTTGGATTAAGTTATAAAACTGAAGTTAGGATTCTCTTCTTCCCTTTCCCTTCTCTCAGCTCAATGCATCACAGTGAAAAGATGAAAGGATATTATTTTATTTCAGTTGTGTGAAATTGAAGGAAACAAAATCTAGCACTACAATTTGTGAAAACAACAAAAACAAATAAAACTTAGATGTTAAAGATTTTGAGTTAAAACCATTTTACTTGGAATCCTTAGTTAACAAAATCCAACATACCCAAAATACCGCCACAAGAAAATTCAAATTTTAACATTATATAGTTCAACACATTAGGGCAACAACTTTAAAGAATGTATGTTCTTTATAGAATATAAATACACACACATACATACATATGCATAGATAAAAGATCTCATGGAATCTTATGTAACAGTCTTTGATATAAAAAGAAGAAAAATTAAAATAGTCATGTTTTTACAAACCTTAAAAAAATAGCTTAGTTATTATCAGTGAAATGAGCCAATCGCAAAAGGACAAATATCATATGTTCGCTCTGATGTAAGATAACTTCCATTGAGCATGCAAAACAAGAATTCAGGTAAAGAAGCATACACTTGTAAGCTCACAAAGACTGCAATGGGGACCATAGTACCAGGGACTAAAGAAAATCAACAGAATGCATCTCTACAACTGAATAAAAGTAGATCCCTCAATGAAATTCTAAATATACCTAGACAGCAGAATTTTAAGTTTGATACCATTGTCTATGCCAACAGTATCGTGAACCACATATAAAGAGCAGAAAACTGCCATCAAGACTACACCTGACAGATCATTTCGCTACAAAACTCAAGGTACAATGGAGGGGAGATATAAATAAAGGATCCCTAGAGTATTGTTTTTGCTACATCTCATGGGTTCTAATATTTTTGTTTTTATTTTCATTTCTTCAAAGAAGTTTTTTCTTGTTAATTTCATTAGTGACACACACAGGGCATACAGTGGCAATGCTTTCTTCAAGAGGGCTTTTATTTTCTTTTTTATTTTTTCAGCAAAATATTGGTTATTCAGTAGCATGTTATTTAACTTCATGTTGTGGATTTCCTATTTTTCTTCCTGTTGTTGATTCTGTTTTGTGGCTTTTCATTTATGGAGGTGTAATAGAAACTATCATAACCAGAGCTGAGGATGCAATGCCGTGTGCATCTCTCAAATCGAAGATCGACTCCCAACGAAACTGATAAATATACCTTGACAATAGGGTGCTGGATTTTCTGCCATTGTCCATACCTATAATGTTAGGATACACTTAAATAGTAGAATGTCAGATTTATGAGTGTTTATAAAGGATTATACTATTGTAATAATATGTATAATATGTATAAGTGGGAGGGAGGGGATTTGAGGTAGGAGGAAGGGAAGTCCCAGAGCCTACAGAACTGCATTATAAAATAATTTTTAAAAAAAGAGCTGAGTTATTTAATCTCATTTATTAATTAAAACATGACCAAAGACATTTTTGTTATGAATTTATAATGGCTAGAGCTGAGCCAATCCAAAGCCAGGAGCCCAGAGCTTCTAAAGGGTCTGCCACACAGGTGTAGGGTCTCAAGGCTTTGGGCCATTCTCGAGTGCCCCTCCTTTCCCAGGCCACAAGCAGAGAGCTGGATGGGAAGCGGGGCTGCCGGGATTAGAATTGGTGCCCATATGGGATCCTGGTGCCTACAAGGTGAGGACTTTAGCCACTAGGCTACCACCCAAGGCCCATTACTTAGTTTTAACAGATTTAAAAACATGTATATATTTATGAGATACCATGTGAAGTCTCAATACATGGATGCTTTGGATAATATTCAAATCAGAGCAATCACATTTACCTCTCCAAACATTTATCATTAAGAAATAATAGTCAGGTCCCAGCACAATAGCATAATGGCTAAAGTCCTTGACTTGCACACCTGGTCACTTGGGGAGTGAATCATCAGATGGAAGATCTTCCTCTCTGTCTCTCCCCCTCTCTGTATATCTGACTTTCTAGTAAAAATGAATAAATCTTTAAAAAAAAAAGAAAAAAACAAGTCATTAAAGAAAATCATAATATATAATATATTTGAAGAAGAGAAAAAACACAGTGAAATGTATACCCTAGGGATGAATTATATCACTAGCAATGTAATAAATTTCAAACACACATTGGCAAAGCAAGTTTGTGAAATGTGGCTCAAATTTTGTGAGGTTGACATGTTTTTAGTGAGTTTATTCTATAGAGTAGATTGGTTTTCAAATATGTATATTTCAAATATATCTAGTTTAGAAAAAAAAACTTTAAGAAATCATGTTTACTAGTTGTAGAGTGATTGTACCTCGTCAAAGTTTTTATGTTTCAGCTGTGGTCTCTCAGGTGATTGTATTAGGAGGTAGGGCCTTCAGAGACAGATCATGGGAGTAGACCCTAATGAATGGCACTAACGATCTTGCAAGAAGTCTCAGAACCCTCTAGTGCTTTTTTCCTTTATGAGAGGTTACAATGAGAAGCCAGCAGAAGGCCCTCACTAAAATTTCGTCATGCTGAGACCTGTATCTCATACTTCAAGCCTTCAGACTAAATGTAAACCAGATTTCGACATTTTAAAGCCACTCATTCCATGGTACCTTGTTATAACATTGTGAATTCACTGAAACACGAGGCCAGTATCAAACTTGGTCTTCTTATCCCCGATGACATCATAAACAGTAGAACTGTGCAGGTCATTTAGAATTTTTTACTTAACTTTTTAAAATATTGATGAAAGTATCCATTGAGCAAATTATACTACACATCCTTCAACATTCCCTACTTAGACAAGGTCTTGGGATAAGGATATCGTTAAATGTGAAAAACATGAAAAGTTTGTGGAGAATTAAATTCCAAACAGTTGTGACCAAGTGTTAAGTAAGACCACACAAATCAGAGACAATGTGAATTTTAAACAAAGATTAGATTAGCTCAGATTCATAGATTAGGGAGAAGAAAGAGTGTGCCAGGATTTGGGGAAAGGTGGACACAGGTGCCTGGGGCATGGCATGCATAGAAGAGTCAAAAGGCATCGACCTGGGGTCTGAGGCTGGCTTTGAAGAAAAGTCTTCCAGGAAAGGTTAAATCCTTACACATGTGAAACCTCCTTCATTTTAGGTGAAATTAAAGTACTCACCACATAAACCCTTATAAAATTAAATAGAATTTTTTCAAAACAAAACAATAAAAAGTATTTTGCAAACCGAGTTTAGTCCCAGCTGCTAATGGTTAAAATTAAGGCAAAAGTAAATTACCATTCAACAATGATAGCGGTTCACTTCTCAAAAATATTTGTAAGTAAATCAAAAGTTATTAAATAGGTATATGCGGTTTATGATTCAAAAATGTTGATATGCTTCAACAGGTGCTAAACTGAGATCAAGAATCTGGACTTTGGTCCATGATTCTGCTATCACATCACATCAGAGGTAATTTCTTTTTACACATCCTTCCCAATGGGTTTGGTTATTTTTTTTTCCCTGCCGATAATAACACAAATTCACTTATAGACACATTATGTCATAGCCTCTGGATTTCAGACCAAGTAAAAAAGGATAAAGAAACCTAATGTAAGACAATTAGAACTTGGTTTACCTTTTCACTTATATTGGTAGTAAAGAACACAGTGTCACTTCCAGGGATCACAGGCAGCTTGACCCCAAGCGGCAGATCCAGCAGCTGCGCCGCTCCCACTCCGGGAAAGTGGGTTTTGTGTGTACCCTGTGGGATGCAACAGGACAGTTGTGTCATCTTTTGTTCCCACCCCAAAGCAAGTAACCGACTAACCAACCATACAACCAGCAGAGTAGAAGCGGCTCGCCCCGGCGGACATCCTGTAGGACTCCAACTCCCAGGTCGCCAGCTCTCCTCAGGCCCTGCCTCAGCGAGTGGCGGCCAAGCACGGCCGGAGCTAGCACCGCAGCGCGAGCCTAGAGGGCGCCCCAAGCTGGACGGTTGGCGGGCAGCTCCGGCGTCTGCGGTGGGCCCTGCCCGCGCCCCTGCAGGCCCTGGGCCCCTCGCACAGGACGAGGACGCCGCCAGCCCAGCGGCCACTCACATCTCCACACTGCTGACTGTCTGCGGCCAGGCTGCTGGCGGCTGTCTTGGCGGCGGTGACGTTGGCGGCCTTGGAGCAGGCGCTGAGGTACAGCTCCATGGCTGGTCCCGGCCTTAGCCCCCAGGTCCCTCCCCCACCCTCCCCCTCGCTGTCCCTCACACCCCTCCCCGGTCCTCCGTCCGTCCCGACCGGACCGGGAATGACCAGTGCTGGGTGTCCGCCAAGCCCCACCCCCGCCGCGTTCTAGGCTTCGAACTGCCACGGCCTGCAGGGCCTCACGCCCTCGAGGGCTGCTCGCTTGCCGGCCGTTGGCTGCCGGTGCCTCCAAAGCCCGTGGTACTGGAAAAGGGAGTCCCGTGGCCTGGTCTAAGAGGACCACAGAAAGCACGTTGTCTTCAGAACCGAACCTGTCAGGCCACCTTGATGGGTTGCTGGCGCATTTCTCCTGGCCACCAGAGAGCTGTGTTTCTGTTTAACAGATGTCCGCTAGGGGTTCCAAGGCCTGGCTTTCCCGTATATTCCGTCTTACAGATCTGATGATTAAATTTAGGCTCCCACAACTTCTTTTCACAACAGGGCACTTTGCTTTCCTACCTCCTTCCTCTGCTGGTCTTCCTCATTTCTTCCTAATTCTCTTTTGTCTCCTCCTTTCAACTTTATCTTGTTTCACTCCATCTTCTCTTTTGCATTATTTAAAGTTTGTGAAGTGATGGACTCCTCTGGGTTAGGTGTGAATTAAGCACTGAGATGGTTAAGTAAGGCCTCTGCTTTTACAAAGCTGTTGCAATGATGAGTTCTTGGGCAGCAGAGACGGTCAGGAATTTGGACTTCGTCGATTATTTGGTTCATTGCTGCCTGATGGCATTTCTGCTTTTATTAATACCCACTTAATAATTTGCTATCTTCAGATACCATATTAAATATCCTTTAAAACCCTTAGTCCTTCTAACAGACTTGTTAATAATTTTCCCTCTCCCCAGCAAAAAATGGTAGCCTCATTGACTTATTTTTAGCCTTAAGTTTTATTTTTATCTAATAGCTATACATATTTTTTAGGTAGAGTGTGAAATTTCAATACTCAGATACAAATCTAGGTAATTAGTATTTCCTTTTCATTTCTTATTATTTATCAATTATTGTTTGGAGCATTGCAACTCCTATCTTTCAGTTCTTCCTAAAATATATGCAGATATTGTGAAATGTTCATGGAAGTAGAGTTATGTAATGGAAATACTTGAAATCTGTGTACTTTTTCTCATAAAGTGCATTTTTTTCACAAACTTTGGAAGATATATTCATGGATTTTGAATGTTTTTGCACCAAAAGAAAATTTTCTATTTTCCGTACAAATTTTGAAGGGTCGTGCAGTCTGTTTTGTTGTGAAGTATATCCCTCCATGCCATGGAGCTCTAGGACTCATTCCTACCAGAAATCTTCACATTTTAGAGAAACAGTTTGCAACTAGTGTGGAAGCTGGATTTATAAGGATGAGACTGAAGGCCAGGGAGACTTCATGAGTTTTGTCAAATAGAGAATGGATTTGGGTGATACCAAATAGGCAGAATTGTCCAAATTTGGGGCTCTTTATCTCATATACTTTAAAAGAAAGGAGTTGGAGATCATAGCTTCCATGGGAAGGGAAGCAGGGTTCACGAAAAGCCTAGATTCTGGAGGTGCAGGTAAGTCAGAAAAAGTGCATGAATTTCTCTCTCTCCTTAAAAAAATATGACATAGGTGAGCTCTCTATATAAGGAAAGCAAATGGAAATGAAAAGATTGGGAAGAATGGGATTTATTATGCTCATATAGAGAGGATTTTGTTGCATAGGTTATGGGAAAGTGTATGGCTGAGATTTTATTAATTTCTGGGTCTTTCAAAGACTGCGATATTCTCCTTTGGTACTAACAAAACATACTCAGAAGGTAATTACTTTAAATTACGATTTAGTCTCACAAGTCTCTTTATAGGCAGATGCTAATTTTAATTGGGGTGGCCATATTTAAGGTTGGGCCATCAGTGATGGCTTCACCCACAAGCCTGGGGTCTAAGCCAAGAAGACTGGAATGACTTATATAGACTGTTTGCATACAGTCTATTATTCTACAGGACATTAGACTATACTTTTTTATACAGTTGTCTCAGGGTTTTTAGCCCCTAGAGAGAGTAAGCAATTTGCATAGATAATCTAAGATTCAGCATGGAAGGAACTACTGAAGAGTATGGCTGTCGTAAGGTTTCCATCATTAGGGAATCTTACTGCAAAAATCTGTCAAAGATCATTTTTGGGCCCTGTGATTCATGTTTTTCCTACCCTCTCCCCCTCTTTAAAAGAATCTTTTATTTTTTTAAAGTCAGAATTACAGAGGGAAGGAAAGGCAGAGAGAGATGTATTCTTATCCATTGATTCACTCCCCAGTTGCAGGGCCAAAGCTGGGCTGGTCCGAAGCATAGAACCTGGAGCTTGCTATGGATCCTTCACACGATCCAAGTGCCCAAGGAGTTTCCATTGCCTTCTTTTGCTATCAGCAGTGAGCCAGATTGGAGTGGAGCAGGCAGAGTTCAAACCAGCACACAAATTGGATGCTGACTTCACCAGCACAGATTAACCTGCTACGTCACTGTGTTGGTCCCTCTCATATTATTAGGATATACTTATTTATGTAAGACTACAAAAAAATGCTATTCAATGATGGAATCAGGCTTAAATTTTTTTAAGATTTATTTATTTTTATTAGAAAGTCAGATATACAGAGAGGAAGAGAGACAGAGAGCAAGATCTTCTATTCACTGATTCACTCACTCCCCAAGCGGCCGCAACAGCTGGAACTGCTGCGCTGATCCGAAGCCAGGAGCCAGGGACCTCCTCTGGGTCCCCA
Organism: Ochotona princeps; assembly: GCF_030435755.1. Classification (NCBI taxonomy): domain Eukaryota; kingdom Metazoa; phylum Chordata; class Mammalia; order Lagomorpha; family Ochotonidae; genus Ochotona; species Ochotona princeps. Next base: position 63,638,346 of record NC_080836.1, on the reverse strand, counting down.
GGCGGGTGCAGGGTCCCAAGGCTTCGAGCATCCTCGACTGTTTTCCCAACCACAAGCAGGGAGCTAGATGGAAAGCAGGGTTGCCGGGCAAGAACCAGTACCTATATGGATCCTGGCGAGTGCAAGGTGAGGACTTTAGCCACTAGGCTGTCGAGCCAGCCCTCAGGCTTGAAATTTAACATTTTATTCGTATGGGTAAGAGAAAACAACCATGGTCAAGTTAAAATCAATAAACAGGTCAGGACTAAGCGAGAGAGCTACACAGTGAGCAGAATGGTCTCTGATCAATAAGCAATACAAAGGCCAGCACTTAGGAGATGTGTTTTGCAAATAGTAAGTGGGGAACTTAAAATACATAAATCTGGAGTCTAAAATTAGTGAGATAAAGGGATGCAAGCCCAGGACCTTCAAAATACAAGCTAAACAAAGTGGGTGTGGGGACACCTGGGAACAGAGACTGACCAGCCAAATGGGAGCATGGTAAGTAAGAAGGCAGGTTGAGCTTCCAGCAAGATAGCATTTGTTTAAAGGGTCCTAAGGGGGTAAACCCTCCAAGATCTTTTCGTTTCAACTACTTTTTTCCTTACTGAGTAAAACATCTACAGCTGCTTTCTGTGGACTCTTCCTTCTTTTCTTTTCAATAAACTTTTTAGAAGTTTCCGTTAGCTGAGTGCTGGACTTCAGTAAAACTTTGCTGAAGTAAATTGTGTTATCATCTTGTATATTGGCCTCATACTTTATGTTTGATAGAAAAAGTTCCTGGAGTTCAAATCAACTGTAACATAATCTACAGTTATGTCTCAGGGAAGGCTTCTTAGATATTGCCTTTATTAATTCCAGGAACTGTGAATTAAAAAAAAAAAAGTCAGCTTTCCTAAATAATGCGGAGAGAAATAACACATTTTTAAAAAGTTAAAAAAAATGCTCAGCCTTCCTTGATGTTTCTGTTGTTCTGAGGTTCAGGAGAGGCAGAGAGGAAAGCTTGTCCCTGGGATGTTTGCAGCTTTCCTCAGCAGGTTGGAAGCCTGCGAGCTGGATCTGGCCTCAGCTCCTTGAACAGTTAGGAGGGATTTGTCTTCTGGTGAGATTTGCCTTGAAGACTTACTACAGAGGACCTAAACAGTCTTCAGTGTGGGGCTAATTATTGCTGCATTCCATGGGAAGACCTGATGTCTGTGCAGTGCCTCATCAGAGCTTTTCCAGTTTGGCTAGTGGGAACAGACTGCTTTCACGTCTTGCTGAAGGTCTAGCACTCTCTGAGTAATTCTTTTTGTGGCATCCAGGAGTTTCCTCATATAATGTGTGACAAATAGGGAATTCTCAACCATGTGCATCTGGGAATTCTTATTTCCCTCCTGTCTCTCCCTGCTTCTCTGTCACATCCACACTAGCCACATCTATCCACTTGGGCCCCAGACCCTGTCTACTGAACTCGTAGCACTGGATGGGCTGCATCAGGAGTCTTTGTTAGGCTGTGGTCGAAGGAGTCTCAAGTTGCCAAGCTGAAACAAAAGCATGTTTCATCCCCTCTTGTTCATTGATTCCAAGATATTATTGTGCCTTTTCCCCTTGACACCTGATGTATTGATCTCTGTTTTCAACATTTTGTGTGATTTTTTCCAATGGATTAAAGGAGGATTTCAAGAGGGAACATCCACTCCTTGCTATTCTTTCTTGAGAGGAAGTTCTCAGGGAACTCAATTTGTTTTGTAGCCATTAGAGTAGACTTTTTTCATTCTGGGGCTAATAATCATCTTTCTTAAATTTAGGGAAAATCTGCATATATGAATCTCAGTAGGCATGCAAACCAATTTTTAACTGAGCGAAAGAAGACACACATATTCCGAAGATCCTAAGTGTTCTCTGCCTTTGTGATGTCTGCCTTATGGCTTGGCTCGGGGCTATGTGAACTCTGGGCCTGATAGTCTGTCTATGTGACACCCAGCAGGACACCTGGCAGGTCACATAGGCAGACCACTCCACAGGAAGGAGGTCCCTGGTGTTTGATAAGCTTCACCCTACAGCCCATCAGTTTGAACCTTTTGGAGTTGCTTGCTTCAAGCCCACCAATAGAAGCCTGTCAACTTACTCTTTTTGAAAGTTAACAGTTAAAACTGACCAATCAAGACTGTATAATTGTATGGAATTGCCTGAAATGCATAAGAACCTTGTGCTGTTCAACCTCGGCCCCTTTTGCCTTCCTGCTCTTTTTCTGCCCTGCTGATCTTGCTGCAGCCTTGGCTGCAGCTGCCCCTCCCTGGCCCAGACCTGCTGGGCTGGGGGAGGTGGCTGGGAGACCTAGGCTAACCTGAATAAACCACCTTTATGCCTTAGCACCGACTTCAGACTGGATGATTTTCTGAGGATATAAAAATCCAGCACAACAATTCCAGGGCATATGACTTGATACACAGAAAAGAAAGCAACACAGGGATTCTTGTACAGTAAAAGATCATGAGCTGAAGCTCTCTGTCTCTCCTCCTCTGTGTATATCTGACTTTGAAATAAAAATAAATAAACCTTTAAAAAAGGTCAAAACACAAACAGCAACAGTTTGTATCCACCTTCATCTGTGGCTTCATTTTCTCTCCTAGGTCCTGTTCCTGTGCCGTATTCTGAAATTTGCACGTGGAACCTTCCATATTCTCTGAACTTTCTCACAAGTTCTCTGTAAATTATTTTCTACCCAGGTTAGCCAGACTTTAACTCTCCTGTGTTTTGATTTATCATTTTATAAATGTTAAGTATCATCAGAAGATTCAATTTTTTTATCACTTTTTTTTGGCACCACTTTTTTTTTCTTTTTTTATTATTGGAAAGCCGGATATACAGAGAGGAGGAGAGACAGAGAGGAAGATCTTCCATCCGATGTTTCACTCCCCAAGTGAGCCGCAACGGGCCGGTGCTGTGCCGATCCGAAGCTGGGAACCAGGAACCTCTTCCAGGTCTCCCACATGGGTGCAGGGTCCCAAAGCTTTGGGCCGTCCTCTCCTGTTTTCCCAGGCCACAAGCAGGGAGCTGGATGGGAAGTGGAGCTGCCGGGATTAGAACTGGCGCCCATATGGGATCCCAGGGCTTTCAAGGCGAGGACTTTTAGCCGCTAGGCCACCATGCCGCTAGGCCCCTTGGTACCACTTTCTTATACTTAGATGAAAAACAAAGTTCTAACTCTTCAGGATTTCGAGCTTGTCATAATGCTGCAGATATAGAAAGTCAAGGTTTTCTCTCCTTCATTCTCCTCCCCGGTATCCCTGTCCACTCCCCCTCTCTGTTACAGTTTGCAAAGTATAATTGTGGAGATGTGATGAATTCAAAGTCAGATAAAATACATTTGGGAAGAATTGGGCTTCAATTACAATAACAGTCTGCCACCAAAATTCTTTCTTGCTTTGGAGAACTTAATCATTGTTTTAGTAAGGCTTGTGACAGACTGAGTGGGATCTACCCATAATACGGAGGGAAATTTATTTTACTCTAAATCCACTGGCTAAAATGTTAATCTCACGCCTCAAACACCCTTTAAAAAATCCAGAGCAATGTTTGACCCAAAAGCTGGGCACAGTGGTCTAGTGAGGTTGACACATAGAAGTATTCATCACAGATATCACTATTACTGCATTTCATTAAAATGAGTTAATTTTAAGGAGAAAAATGAAAACAGTTTTAGTTTTGAGTCATTGGAATTTTATTCTTTAAAAGTAAAATATTGGGCCTGATGCGATAGCCTAGTGGTTAAATTGCCTTGCACATGCCAGGATTTCATATGAGCAGCAGATCATGTCCTACCTGCTGCTCCACTTGCCATCCAATTCCCTGCTTGGGGCCTGGGAAAGCTTTGGAGGACGGCCCAAGGACGTGGGCCCCTGCATCACATGGGAGGCTTGGAAGAAGACCCTGGATCCTGTCTTTGAATGGGCTCTCTGGCTGTTGCAGCCACTTGGGGACTGAATCAGTGGATGGGAGATCTTTCTATATCTCTTGCTTTCTGTGTATCTGCCTTTCCAATTAAATAATAATTATTATTATTATTATAATTTTACAAAAGAAAAATATTGTATTTGATTAATGCATAATGAATTCACTCTAATTCTGAAGTCCTCCAATTCATTTTTTAACTACACTTGCTTTTGTAATTTCTTGAGTGTTAAATCATTTTATTATTTTGACTTTCATCTGTGAGATATTTTCTATCATTAAGAGATATTAAAATAAGCAAGCTAACTTTCCTTATAATGGTCCATTTTATTATTATTTAGTAGATTGACCTAATAATAATCTCATCTTTTTGCTAACCATGTTTAAAACTCAGAGATAAATGGTAAGCTTTTATTAGAAATTATTCTCTGTTGTCTTTTTAAATTTATATTGTGGACATTTGATAACTTAATCTGACAGTCTAAAATCATTGAAATTATCAGAAAAATGTATGTCAGAAATAATCTTAATATTGTTGTGTCCTAAACAGTTAGTTTAGAGTCACAAGTTTGGAAGCTACCATCCTTCCTACACACACACACACCCCTAGTTGATTTCTTCTGTCTGCCTGTAATGTCCACCTAATATTACTATCACCTGGAACCTGGGAGGGAGCAGTACTGCACTCTTGCATAACCACATCCCTCACAAGACCCCATAAAGGTCCATGATAGTTAGGGGCTTTCTCTCTTGGTCGCATGCTTCTGTCGCATGGCACTGTGACTCTTGGCCTCCCCAATTAACTTCTTGCTCTCTGGTTTCCAGTGGACAGACTCAGAACAAGTAGCCCCTGATTGTGGTTCCTGTTTGTGTTCCTCACCCTCTATTCACTTCTTGGGTGGGACAGTGAAGATGTTAATGCTAACATGCTTTGTATTTCTAATTTGTGTACTTGCAAGGGTTCCAGGAGAGGTGAGACAACGTAACAGTGATGGAGTGTGGGCAGGGAATCCAGGAAAAGGTGAATGTTTTCAGGTTTCTAAGTGTGTCCAGGTTGTTTGCCTCGTGTCTTTCAGGATAATTTATATTGCTGGGGAAGCTGAAATATAGGTCTTCAGTTTAATGGAAGGGTTTCACGGTAATGACCATTTGTTCCTCTCAGGGTTTCAATTCAAACTGGATTGCCACTGGAGTTGTCATTTGCTAATTTTTAATGGGCCCTGTTTTTACCAAACTAGGTTAAGAAAGACTTCTTCATGCATCCTAGATTTGTTTGACTTGATCTGTCTCACACCCCACAACAATACTACCTTTCCATGGCAGTAATTCTTTTAACAGCTGTAAGGGTAGACTGTGTATAGAATGCATATAAAATGCTAGCAAAGTTACCTATCAAATTATAATGTAACAAAATTACATTTGATAGAAGGGACTGAAGCTGAGGAACTTTGGGAACTGACATGGTATTTTAAAGAGCAGAATGTCTGAAAAGTTTTAAGGCTAATTCTTAGAAGTATGTAGTTGTGGGCAGTCGTCCCAGGCCTCTGCTGTGCTTAGAGCTTACCTGCCCAAGGCCTAAGGCACAGTTTTCAGGTCTACACATGAAGTGTGACCTCCAACATGGCTTGAAGGTCAAAGGGAATGAATACATGTGGGACGTGAACGGAAGGTCAAGGGAAATAAACGCGTCATATAGACAATGACAGTGGGGGGAGAGGGTCTTGCTGGAAGATGGCTTCCTGGCCTCCCCTTTCTTATCTTTTAAAACCTGTAACCTGTGCTTATAGAGCAGACATTCCTCACCACCTTGTCTCCCTTGGTTCTTAGGGACTGAAGAACACCATTGCCTCAGCCTTGGTGACCTCAGGGCTGCTGACAGGCTTTAAACCCGGAGAGGTAGTGTTCGGTTTGGAGGTGATTGAGAGTGAGAGAGGCTTTTAATTCAGGCAAAGGATTTTATTAGGTGAGAAAGTCTGATGGACTGCTCCTCGGTGGGAGACAACCTGGGACCGCTTCCACACATCAGAGTGACCCTGTGAAGTAAATGTCTGTCCAGGGTGTATATCTTATATATCTTGGGTCTGAACAGGGCAGGGTAGAGATGTTAGGGTGCAGAGGTGTGCCTGCTTGTAAAGTGATGCCTGGGCTACTCATCAAGGTGGGGGTTGATCTTTATGCAAAGACCGGTCCATACCAGGTAATTTTGCATCACAAACATTCCTGGATAGGAGTGTCAGCTTGACTTCTAAGAGGTAGTGGAGTCACTTCTGCTATGCCCAACCTGACAGGTAGCAATGATTATAAAATTAAATCTAAATACTTGAGAGATAAACTGGATAAGAAAGAGACACACAAACCTGTCCTAATGAAGGTGATATGCTAACTGGATTTCAGTTAGAGGCTACATTGTGGATACAGGTGGATTTTACTGTTTATTTATTTTCATGTACTTGAAAGAGCAAGAGGGAGTGGAAAAAAGAAAGAGGGAGGGAGGGAGAGAGAGAAAGAGAAAGAGAGAGAATCTTCAATTTCCTGGTCCATTTTCCAGATACCTGCAACAACCAGGACAGGACGAAGCCTAAGCCAGGAGCCCTGAACTCCAGTCTGGTCTCCCACCTGGACGACAGGGGCCCGAGCACTTGGATCATCACTTGTTGCTTCCCAGTGAAATTACAAAATGAGAAACAAAACTAGCACTGAGCTGCACCACAAGACTCTTACCTTCCTTCAATTCTAATATAAATACATTTGAGCAACATGTCTGTAGAATTCATCTATTCATCTGGGAAGGAAAAAGTTAAACTATAGTCCTGCAAAACATTATCTCCCCTTACTGAAGATACTCTTGGGAAAGAAAACAAGTAGTCTAAACTAATCCACTTAGCATGTTAATTAAAAATCCCGATGCAAAACAACACTAAAGATTTTTGTGAGCGAAGAGGCTTTTTAAGATTGGTTGCTTCTAAGAAGATGTGCTTAATTGTTTGAAATCAGAGTTAGCAAACTGGAAAATATGAATTTATTGTCAGTGGCTGCTTAGAAAATGTTATAATGATTAATCTGCGTAACTCTTAACATTGAAAACTAAATGCTTCTTAAAGTGACAGATTCTATATAAGTGAAAATAAATGTCTGAGCACCTCTATAATACCTTATCTATTTAATTGGGCAATAGTATTTTAATGCACTTTGACAGATTTGCAGAAATTCAGTAGCTAGCTGTTTTACCTATGTGTCTCTACCACATGTATTTTTTTTTTGAGGGGGGAGATTTTTTAAAAATTGTACTTATGATGTTGTTTACATAGTTGATCAAGGTGGGAAGGGTCAAAGATCAGGGGAAAGTGGGACAAGATTATTGTATACACAACAGTCTTCTGGTATCTGGGGGAGGGGAGGTTACAATCAGAGACACCACGCCCAGTCTCCCCAGTGCCCAGTGTCATCCCAGAGTCCTCGTGGAGCATATTCCGAGGGTCCTGCTCAAGTGGTTTTGATAGTTCTGAGATGCTGTTGATGTTGCTGCTCCAAGGATGAGGAAATCCTCCCAAGGTCAATTGGCTGACATAGTCCACTTCAGAGTCTCCATTTGCCCAGAATTGTGCTGTCAAGTTTCACTGGAGTAGTTGATCAATTTGCTTTGCCTTCCTTCTTCTGCACCCCAGCCCAGCCCTGCCCACCACACACTTTGCCCTCATGTAACACAGAGGGAGCTAAGCCCAGCCAGAGCCACCCCCAATAACCCCCACTGAACCTACCCCTAGCACTGGTTCCTATGCCTGCCAACATATGCAGTGGACTGGTCCAGTCTGTCCCAATCCCATTCAGTTCTCATAAACATCATTGGGCATTGAAACCCAGCTCAACTCAACCAACCCACCCTCCAGCCCACACTCATACCTGTGGGTGCCACTGCCTGTCCAGCAAGTCCCACCTCCAGTCCTGGTTCTCATACTCACCAGTGGGAGTTGCAATTCATCAGAGAAGTGGCCACAGCCTTCCTAATGGACCTGCCCTGGATGTTGCACTTACTACATATAGTCTTGAAATTAATAATACTTGCTACTAAACAAAATTTTCAAGTCCTGTTAGCCTTACCCTGTATGCTATTTTAAATTCCCAGTTATATTTATTTCTGTGGTATCACTTGTCAAGCTTCATTTTTCTAGTAGTTGATTTGAGATTCTCTAGTGACATTTGGCGTGAATATTTTATTGGGAAGGTTAAATGCCTGTGTAGGTACACCCTATGCATTTCAACTGGAAGTCTTGTAGGAAACCTGGTGAGATGAGTCTGAGCTCGTGTCCTGGTGTCAGTAACAATGTAGAAAATTAGACACAGTGATGAGGGTAAAAGAAATGAAGCTTTATTTAAGAAATGAGGGCCTAGCACAACAGCCTAGTGTTTAAATCCTTGCCTTGCAACCACCGAGTTCCCATATGGGCACTGGTTTGTGTCTAGATTGCTCCATTTCCATCCAGCTCCTTGCTTGTGGCCTGGGAAAGCAGTAGAGGTTGGCACAAAGCCGTGGGACCATACACTTGTGCAGGAAACCCAGAAGAAGCTCCTGTCTCCTGTGGTTGGATTGGCTCAGCTCCAGCTGGCCGTTGTGGCTGCTTTGGCAGTGAATGAGAAGATGGGAGATATTTCTCTCTATAAATCTGCCTTTCTAATAAAAATAAACAAATCTTAGAAAAATAAAAAGTAGTGTCCAAGAAAGGGGAGGGTATGGTAGAAAAGAGACCAAACCTCTGAGAGTACTGTAGGGATATGTTTATGTCTTTAATATATTATCTCCAAAGAGCAAATATAATGATTATGCTTTTAGCCATTGGCAGGAGGAGCGATCTTTTTTCTTAGCTGTATAAATTTTATTTTTGATAATTTTTACATATCTGATTAGGGTGCAAAGGGTCAAGGGCTAAAGGAAAGTGGGTGATATCATTGTTTCCACATTCTCTTTATTCCTTCCTGTATTTGGAGGGAGGGGAAAGATACCGGGAGTAGCCACACCCAGCCTCCCAACCATCCCAGGGTCCCTGATGTGGGGCATGCTCAGAGGGTCCTGCTTAAGTGGTTTTGATAGTTCAACCGTTCTGTATTGCTGTCAGTCTCGACACTCCAATTGCGATGAAATCTCTCCAGATTGCATTGGCTGACATAGTCCACCTAAGAGGCTCTGTATGTCAAGGTATTCACTGCCGACTCTTGGCAGGGGTAGTTGATTGATTTGTTCAGGAGGAGCAGTCTTTTTTTTTATTTTTTCAGAACATATAGTTTTATTATTTTGAAATTTTTAAATTTTAATTTAACTTTGTAAATTATTATCATCATTCTATGATACAGTTCCGTAGGCCCTAGGATTTCCCCCTGCCCCCTCCCCAAACACCCTCTCCCCCACCGAATTCCCCTATATTATTACTATAGCATAACTCTTCATAAACGGTCACATGTTCATCATTGCGAGCATGAACAATGGCATAAAGTCCAGCTTCCTATTGTCAAGACACAGCTAATGGTTTCATTAGTAGTCCATCTTTGATCTGGAAGTAGAGATACACACTGCACTGCCTCCTCACATCTGGACATGATAGTCTCCATTACAGTCACCACACATCCCTCTTAAATGAAAAGCCACAACACAAAATCAACAACAGGAAGAAAAGTAGAAATATACAACACCATGAATTTCTCAAGAGGTTTTGATAGTTCAACAGTCCTGAATTGCTGGTGATCCTGCCACTCCAATCACGATGAAATCTCTCCCGAATCCACTGGCTGCTATAGTCCAACTTAGCGTCTCCGTCTGCCCAGATCTTCACTACCAATGCTTGGCTGGGGTAGTTGACCAATTTGTTTTGTCCTCCATCCTTTGCCATGGTACCAGGTGTCCTCTGGAGGCTCCAATGTACTGCCATATCCTCCACGTACATTTGGATATGCTGTCCTCTGCTCCATCTGAGCCACTGAAGTGGCCCTGTTCTGACACCTCCTCTCCCACAGTCAGCCCTGGAAGTTGCAATTCTCTCCATGGTTAGGATTCTGAGTCCAGCAATTCAGTTGGTAGGGAATTGCCCAAGAAACCTCATCTAAGGCCATCCCAGACCTGATTCTTGTGTGTGTTTGCCAGTCCAGGGTCCGGTACAGTCTGTCACCCAAATCAGCCTATATTCACACTGGTAATTGTAATTGCTGGATCAGTTCTGTTTTCAGCCCTGTGTTTTAGAAAACCCAGTGGGTGTTGGAGCCCAGCCTGATCCTGCCCACCCTATATCCGGCCTTCACGTAAACCAGTGGGAGCTGTGGTCTAGTCGGAGCGACCCACAAAAACTCCCACCAGGCCCGCCCCGCCCTGGTTCCTGTGCTTGCCAGTATGCACGCCGGACTGGTCCCATCTGTCCACATCCTATTCAGCTCTCATACATGTTGATGGGTATTGAAGCCCAGTTCGTCTCAGCCCCCTATCCAGTCCACACTGGTGCCAGCAGGTGCCACCATCTGTCTAATCCATGTCTATGTCTGATAGAATTTGGCCCCTGTGCCAGCATCTGCCAGCTGATGCCTTAGCAAACTTCAAGCAGGCCATACCGACACTGGCTTTTGCATGTAGCAGAAGGTACAGTCAGCCCAACCTGGCTTTTCCCTGTTCCAGCTCACATGTAGGTCATCGGATGTGGCCCTGCCCAGCCTGGTCTGCCCCCATCCCAGCTCTCATGCTCAGGGGGAGTAGTGGTTCAGCAGGTTGGCTTTGCAGCCCCCCTCACTGGGGCCTTCCCCACAACTCCCCGTGTTTCACATGTGCTGGTTGGGTGCTGCGGCCCAGTCTGGGCACAGCCCCCTCACCTTGGAATTTGCCAGTGGGTGCTGTAGCCTTGCCAGACCAGGCCCACCCCCAGTTCCAGCTTATGTTGATGGGGGTTACAGTCTAGCCCAGCCCCGTGAACCCCCAGTCCTGGCCCTCATGTGGACTGGCTGGTATTGTACCCTGACCTGACCTTAATGAAGCCTTTTCTACCTTGTTTCTGTCAAAACCTAAATATTATATCTTGGCAAACATTTGATACAATGAAGTTCAAATCCTGCTGGGAGCTGATCACATCTATCCCAAAAAATGAGTCGGAGGCAGACTCTTAAAAATCTCAGGAGTTGGGGCCCGGCATCGTGGCCTAGCGGCTAAAGTCCTCGCCTTGAAAGCCCCGGGATCCCATATGGGTGCCAGTTCTAATCCAGGCAGCTCCACTTCCCATCCAGCTCCCTGCTTGTGGCCTGGGAAAGCAGGAGAGGACGGCCCAATGCCTTGGGACCCTGCACCCTTGTGGGAGACCTGGAAGAGGTTCCAGGTTCCTGGCTTCGGACCGGCGTGCACCGGCCTGTTGCGGCTCACTTGGGGAGTGAATCATTGGATGGAAGATCTTCCTCTCTGTCTCTCCTCCTCTCTGTATATCTGACTTTGTAATAAAATAAATCTTTAAAAAAAAAATCTCAGGAGTCTTTATTCACCAGCTGGTGCTAACTGGTAGACTATTTTGTACCACAGAAAATGAAAGAGGGGAACAGCTCCAATCAGCTGTGTTCAGAGGATTTTAAGCAATGATCATCCAAGCAACTAAAAGAGCACTGGCACATGATATAAATCATTCAATCAACCAAGCTTACATCAGTGCACAATGCAAATTATCCAGTCAACTGTAAAGGCTTGAAACACAGACACCCAATCATTTTAAGTATCATGCACTTTAAAACAACCAATAAATAAGAGCCACATCCTGCCTAGCAGCGAACAACTGAACCAGGGAAATCGGTCTTTAAAATCTCAGGTGCAGAAATCAATTTGAGACAATCAGCTTACTGCATGAGCTATAAAATAAAAGCAATATCTCATCCTGGAATGAGACAGTTTCTTGCATAAGTTCTCTCAGATTTCTGGAACTTTCTGATAATCCAAGGTCTTTCCGAGAACCTGAGGCTATGGACACTTCCTGGAAATGTTTCAGGAGAGCTAGCCTTAATGTTGCCATTTTTTATTGTCCTGGCTGTCAGTCTTGATCTATTTAGACTGTATATGCTGGTGAGGAGCTGCAGGATGGAGAAAGCTTGTGCAATTTCTACTCCTAGGCTCCCTCACAAGCAAATAACACTGGTTATTCACATATTCGTGGGCATTTGCATGTCCTAGTAGCCAAAGACACCACTTAGGACATTGTATTTTATTTCTGAGTGTGTGGATTGGAATCATGGTTTTCCTTCCAATTCCAGCTTTCTCCTATGCATATTCTGGGAGGCAGTAGGTGATTATTCAAGTAGCTGGGTCTCTTCCATTGTCATCTAATGCTTGACTGAATTCCATCAACAATTCCTACTAGTTCTCATATTTGTTGAGTGAACCAAGAATGAAGGATTTCTGTCTCTTTGATTTTCAAATAAAAAATACAATAAAGCACTCATGTATTCATGTTCAGAGTTCTAAATGCTAAAATTTCACTAAGCACTGTATCTAGAAGTTAATGTACTATGAACACTCTGTGTAAGGAGTTATTTGAATATCCCACCCTGGACCCGGTGCCATTTCCTCTTCCTCACAGCTCACGAAATTCGTGCTGGTCCAGCCATCCACTAATCAGATGTAACCTGGCATTCCACCTGAGAATTCCAGCCCCTTCCCCAGCCCTGCCCACTCACCAATCATCCCTAGGCATTCACCTGCAGGCACCAATCCCCTGGGGCCTGCCCTCAATCCCTCCCAATCCCCACCCCCCACACCTTGCAGACAAAAAGGCCCCAGGTGCAGCTCTCTCTTCTCCTTCCAGGCTCCCTTCCCTTTCCCTTTTCCTCCCCGCCTCTCCAGCAGCTCTCTCTTCTCTCTCTTCTCCTTCCGGCTTCCTTTCCCCCCCTCCTCTTCCCCTTTTCCTCCTCCCCTCTCCACCACCCCCACCCCCATTCTTGCCCCATTGGAATAAACCTCCTAAGATACCTCCTTGCGTCTGGTGTTTTCAGCTCACGGTAAAGAACCAGGTTGCGAGAATTAGCTGCGCGAAATAACATATGAACTAGAACTAGAACTCTACCATTGTTTTAAATAACTAACACTCTGGGTCTTCATCTAGCTTTTAGCCACACACACATGTGATTTCTACTGCAGCAATAATCACATTTAGCTTAAATAGTGTTGTATTTATGAATGCTTATTTTTTGTGTGTGTGTTACAAAAATTCTATAATATGAATCTTTTCATATAAACTCCTGGATTAAGGGGTATTTTTAGCTCAATAATGGTTTTTATTTCCTCACAGGTTCATCATTCTTCCCTGAACCAGCGGTACTAATTTATTCTCTCGCAAATGGACACGTGAAGGTAAGTGCCTGCTGTTATTCTCTTTCTGCACTGGATAGGCCATTTTCACAGGTTGTTTTAGGTTTTAAATGCACTAAACTTCTTGAAGTACTTAGCTTCTTATGCACAGCTGATTCCTGCAGCCAAGTGCTCTTTTCACAATTAGTTTACTGTGACCTGAAATACCAGACTCAATGAGACATTAGGAAGTCGTTTTGTTCCAACAGGATTGGAATGGGAGCAGGGTGGTGGTGGTAGAGAGGGGAAACAGGAAGTGAAACATCTCCTGCCATGGCGGCAGAATTGGGGCTGCCAGGACAGGGTTGGGGTTGGTGTTCTTAGGGGTAGACATGAAAATGGAGAAGTGGGGTAGGACTGACTAGCTTTTTAAGGGTATTTTAAAGTTGGTATGTCTTACTCCTCTGGGGCAAAGAAATGCAGAAACTGGACTAGGGGCAAATTAGAAGTGTCTTTTGAAATGCAGAATTAAGAAATCCATGGTGGGGGATTCTCTATTTTTGCAAAGAAATAAAACCCAAATTTGTGTTCTTGCCCCCCTTAGTATCTGTATCTATGTATCTGGTTTCAGAGATAATTGAGATTTCCCTCTTCCATCCCTGATGGTAAAGAAACTTTTACTCTGCCATATTTAAGAAAGTCCCCAGATAGTTTTTAATTATTTTCCAAATTATGTAAATTTATGTGATGTGTAAAAGGATCATAGGTGATTACCAAAAATGACCAAGGTACTTATCAAGGTCAGTGCACACATTTTTATTTCTTGTATGCTCAGAAAGATCAATGCCAAATGCACTAATCCCAGTATGTGTGACTTAAATACTTAGAATAAAATTGTACCAGAAGTTGAAACTAATTTCTCACTGGTCACCTGGATTATTGCCAAAAGATTTAATACAGTAGTCCCCAAGATGTCTGTCTTTTAAGCAGTCCTGCTTGCAGGATTCTCCTTTGGTTGGAAATTTGGTAATTGAACCATCTACAAATTGGTAAGATTGGTTAGTTGCAATTACTCTTGGTAAAAATAATATGGTTTATTCTGAACCCATGCCATCTATCTAGAACTTTGAAAATTATTATGAAGTGCTATGAGCATATGCTTGTGAGACCAGCCCCCATAAAAATAATGAACACTTTATGGACAAATTGTGATCCAAATAGTAGTGTTGATAATCCAAGATTTTTAATCTCTTAGTTAACAACCACCCATCTTACTTGATGAAGTCTTGAGCATGCGAATCTTCGTAGGCATTCAGCCCTCATGTTAACTGAATTTAAATTTTAGTATGGTTGTAGTTGTTTCGTCTCTCTCATAAAAACAAAATAAATATCCCCAGGGAATATTTTTGTCTTTGTGATTCAATGAATTCTTTAATAACTAGAAAATTACCCCCAAATTACTATTAAATTGAAGGGCTTGATATAGTTAGTATATAACTCTTCAGTATACCAAGAAGCCAGGTATTTCCCCCCTAGTTACTATTTAAATGATCATTGCCAATATTTACTTCAAGAGTGCTTCTAGGTTTCTTCCCATCCCTTCACTTCCCTTCCTTTTCCTTCTCTTACCCCTCCCTCCCTTCCTTCCTTTCTCCCTCCATCCATTCCTTTCCCCTTTTTCCGCATTCTTTCGTCCCTTCCTTTCCCCATCTCTCCCTCCCTCCCTTGTCCCTCTTTTACTTTGTGTTCTTTGCCTCCTTCCTCCATCTCTGTGCATTCATTATTCTAACATTTTCCTCTTTAGATAATATTCCATGATTTCAGCTACAGAATTACTATTTTTCCTACCCATTATTAGGACCATGAGTTGTGAAATAGTAAAAAAAATATCGTATGACTCATTATTGCCCTCTTTTCTTCATTCATGTATTTAATGTATGTGTATATTATAAACTTGTGGCTATATTCTTGTTGTGTATTTTGTTTGACTACAACAGAGAATTTTAATTGTAGTTATCAGCCTTCGCATACCGATGCTCAATATTCACAGATTAAGGTATAGGAATTTCTAATCTACATAAAAACATGCTTATTTGATTAAATGGAGGGTGACAAGTTATTAGTCATTTATGGTTTTAACTCAGCGGATTAAGAATGTTTTCAAATTAGAAAATGAAGCAACAGTCAAGAATATTTTCAGACTTAGCAAAAATATTACTCCTCACATTTGCTTATGTAACTATTTCATATGAAATAGGTGTATTTAAGGAATGAAGGTTTGAAAGTGGCATAAATTGATATGTCATGACGTCTTAATTTCAATAAAAAATTCTAAAAAGTAAAAATACTCTAAAGTGTTAGAACATAAATTACTATTGAATATTACTTGAACACATTCATTTTATAAAATAAAGAGATTTAACAAAAATCAAATCATCTTCTATAATCACAAATTAGGTTAATTGGAGATTTAAGGTTGAAACTCAAACTTTCTATCAATTCTCCACCAAATCATGCAGTTTCAGACTATGATTCTAGCTACTCAAGTGTGTAATTTCGGTCTGTCCTATGTATTAAATTGAAATTGGCATTAAATGCAGATTTATCTTAAAATGTCCCCTATTATCTCAAAGGCATTACAACAAAAACAAGAAGTCATCTATTTTCTGTGTCATCTTCTATATGCTCTCAACAGTTAAAATGTGCCAGACTCCTGTCAGGAGTCCCAAATTCAATCCAGGTTATACGCCTGGGAGTTATGGACCCAAGTGCTTGATCTACTTAGTATCTTCCCCCAAACCCCAGGATACACATTAGCAGGAAGCTGGATTGGAAGTAGACAGGACTGGATCCCTGACATGGAATCTGGGTGTCCTAAGTGGCAGTTTAAACTGTTGACCGCAAAGCCCACTCCAAAGTCCATTAAAAGAAAAAGAAGATTGTCATATTAAGCACAATCACTATAGAGATGTGGTTGTTATCAATTTAAAGGAACAAAATTCATGAAAAAAACCATAAAACCCTGAACAGTCATTTAAATAAAGATCTTTCCTTTTTTTTTTTTTAATTTATTTATTTTTATTGGAAAGGCAGATTTACAGAGAGGAGGAGAGACAGAGAGGAAGACCCGTAGATAATTCACTCTCCAAGCAGCCCCAATGGCTGGGGCTGAGCCAATCTGATGCCAGGAGCCCAGAGCCTCTTCCGGGTCTCCCATGCAGGTGCAGGGTCCCAAGACTTTGGTCCATCCTCAACTGCTTTCCCAGGCCACAAGCAGGGAGATTGATGGAAGCAGGGCTGCCTGGATTAGAACCAGTACCCCATGGGATCCTGGCGCAGTTAAGGTGAGGACTTTAACTGCTAGGCTACTACACTGGGCCCTAAATAAAGAGCTTTCTAATGTGCTTATATACTCTTTTAGGTTTTACTCCTTAAGATATTGAGTTAAGATAAATTTGACTTCTGTTAATATTGAATAATTGTCAACTGTTTCTGTACTTGGTAATATAGCTGTTTTTTTACAATTCCAAGCAAGCACCAAAATATTACGACGCCTTTTTCATATTCGGTCAGCTGGTTATTTATTTTAATGATGAAAGTGGATCACAGTAATATTTCAAAAAACTGGTTAATGGGAATTTGTATTTGGTATTTTTCTTGTCAAATTTTCTTACCTAATTATGAAACATGCCAAAGGTATTTTTCTTAGCATGATTTAAAGGTAAAGAAAGGACAAATTAAAGAACTCTCAGAGATGTTTCTCAGAAAATAAAACAACAAAAGCTATTTCTTTTTTTACCTTACCTGGTTTTACCTTGTCCAGTATAAAGAGCTCACTAGTACTGTATTAATGTTTGCAAGTGTTCGTCGTACTGTAATGTATCTTTTTATTTTAAATCATTCTGAATCTCTTTTTTTTAGACATCCATAAAGTTAATGAGTTTTAATTTATGGTGTAAATTTGATGTTTTGTTTTAATAAATTAGCCCATTTCCACGTGGTAACTTAAATGTGTATGATCTATTATGTTTTTTTAATGTTATGCTCACCAAACTTCCTTCAAAGGATGCCTTCAAAGGATGCCTTGCGTGTTTTAGACTTACCTAGTCAGCCCCAGAATATCATAATTCAATTCATTACAGTAAATATCTTAATATGTAGCTACTACTCTAACAATGTCCCTGGTTGGAAATAAATTGCATACTTCAACTTCTGCCAGGATTCGGCAGGCAAAAAAAAAAAAAAAAAAAAGGTGGGCATTTGACACAGCAGTTAATGTGCTTGCACCTCTATCAGAGTACCTGGGTTTGATTCTGGATTCTGAACCCTGACCCTATCTTCTTGCTAATGCATATCCTTGAAGGTAGCAGTAATATCTCAAGTAACTGGTTGTTTGCCAGCCGGATGAGAACCGAAATTGAATTCTCAGATCCCCATTTTCAATTTTTCTGATCACTGCTGTCTATCTCCTGATTGCTGTATCTGTATAGTAGTTATGTCTAGTAATTTGGTAATTCCAGATGAGCCCTGCTACTTAGAACCCTATTACTCCCATTGAATTTTTTATTATATCAGCCGCTACTATTATTCCCAATCTACGGAGGAGAGTGAAAGAAGAGTTCTTCAAGAATGCTATGAATCCATTTACAAATTTTGGAAGATGAGAAGGCATGAATAGTAGTGGAAACAAACACAACAATATGAACATATTGCTTGCCGTTTTCAAGTAAAGGCTTACTATTTTCAACAAATGCTTACTATTTTCAAGGGCTAATTAACGTCTATCAGCACTTTTAAACACAAGGAAGCACTATATACTTTGTAGAAAGGTGACCTTATATAATTCAGAACCAAAATCTATCTTTTTATACTGTAGAGAATGAATAAGGTACTTTTGCGGGTGTAAGAGCACAGATCTTCATATATATTATGTAATTATGCTTGAGAGTTCATATGGCATACTCGTAAACATGATAAATTTGAGGTCATATCTTGATTGGTGTAGTATATACATTCAACCAATGTAATGCATGCTATAAGTTAACCAGCTAGTCAAACAAAGGCAGCAAGTAATTGTTTTCATGGGAAATTGAATTTTTGAAATTAATATTGCATTCTAGGTTGTCAAATACAGAAGATTCTAATTTCTTTGTGTCCTCTAAATAAAAATTCTGTATTAATCTGGGATATATACCCATATACAAACATATGTATGTTGAAAATATCGGAGACTAATTAGATCAGTAAGATTACATTTAGATCTCACCATTTATAGTCATCATTGTAACCTTCCTGTGGAACTTGATGGAGGGGTCTAATTATACATGAGATAGGATATGTTAGGAAAGGATTTTCAGAGAACAAATTGTTTAATACTGAAAAATAAATCATTTTTTTTCAAAGTAGCTCCTGAGACTTAGAGAGAACAAATATTTTTGCAGTTTGAGCAGTAATGGTTAAAGTCTTTATATCTGAAGAATCATATTTTTAAAATTTTGTTGTTTTAAAGAACTCAATTTTCTGAGATACCCAACATGAATTTTCTAAATTTTCTCTTCAGAGCTAAATTTTTAAGCAACAATTAAATAATATAGAGTATAATAATAACTTTTTGCAATAAGAGACAGTAGAAATGGCTCCTGAATATTCTGAGTGTGGAACCACTTTCAAATAAATATATTTCAAGTATTTATAATGCTGATATTTCGATTTTCAGATTTAGTTAATGAAGGAGCACATAATTTAGACATACAGCTACATAGATTTACTTATTTTTAAGGATACTTTTTAATTCATTAATCAAAAGCTTCCATTGAATTTTAGAACAGAATCATTAGGGATTCTGGGCCCGGCACGATAGCATAGTGGTGTAAGTCCTCGCCTTGCATGCCCGGGATCCCATATGGTTGCCGGTTCCAACCCCGGTGGCCCCAGCTCCCATCCAGCTCCCTGTTTTTGGCCTGGGAAAGCAGCTGGGGACGGCCCAAAGCCTTGGGACCCTGCACCCATGTGGGAGACCCGGAAGAGCTCCTGGCTCCCAGCTTTGGATTGGCTCAGCTCTAGCCATTGTGGTCACTTGGGGAGTGAACTATTGGACGGAAGATCTTCCTCTTTGTCTCTCCTCCTCTCTGTATATATATGCCTTTCAATAAAAATAATTAAATCTTAAAAAAAAAGAACAGCATCATTAATCCATTGGATAAACACTGATGAAAAATAAAATCTGAGTTTCTAAGATAATCAAAAGGCAAAAACTTTAATACAATCTTGTTTTCTACTCCATTAACTTGTTTCAAGGAAATATCTAAATCACATTGAGTCTTTCATAATGAATTGAAACAAGAACAGTGTATAACTCTGGATTTAAGATACAGCTTTTGCTTTGATAGATTATTTCCCCTAAAAATGATATATTGCCTTTCTTCGCTGTTTCATACTCATGCTAACATTGACTTTTTTTTACATTAAAAAAATAATTTTTGATTACATTTACGTAGTTGAGAAAAATGCAAGCCAATGTTGACCACTGATTAAATGTGAAAGGTTAAGGAATGGGGGAAAGTGGATGAGACCATTGTTTCCATTTTTCTTTTTCTTCTTCCTGTATCTGAGTGGAGAAGGGAGAGAAGGGGAGAAGCCACATCCAGCATTCCTACAACATCAGTACCCGGGGATGGGGGATGGCCATCTGATGCCATCCCAGGGTCCTTGGTGTGGAGCATGCTCCATGAGTACTGCTCAGATGGTTTTGATAGTTCTGAAATGCTGTTAATTTCATTGCTCCAAAGAAGAGGAAATCCTTCCAAGGTCCATTGGCTGAGATAGTCCACTCTGAGTCTCCATTCACCAAGATACTTGCTGTCAATGCTTGGTTGGGACAGTTGTCCAATTTGTTCTTCCCTCCATCCTCCGCTATGGTACCAGATGTTTGTTGCAGGCCCCAATGGACTGCCATATCCCTCATCTGCATCTGGGCGTGCCGTCTACTGAACTAACATTGACTCAGTTTTATCCCAGCCCAGTTCTTCAGTATATCACTATTAA
The DNA here is from genome assembly GCF_030435755.1 of Ochotona princeps. NCBI lineage: Eukaryota > Metazoa > Chordata > Mammalia > Lagomorpha > Ochotonidae > Ochotona > Ochotona princeps. Next base: position 63,618,098 of record NC_080836.1, on the reverse strand, counting down.
TGCAGTTTTTACTTATCCAAACATATTTGTTCTTTCATTTTGATTAACTTGAAAGGATTTAAGACTGTCATATAAACACACATTTCATATTTTAAAGCAGACATTCATTTTGTTCTTTTATACAGTCCATAGGTTGTATGTGTCTGCATTGTATTCTTGTGCAATAATAGTTTATACATCTGGATTATCTGCCTGCAAAGATTAGTGTCACTTAAGGAAAAAGAGAATTTTTATGGGAAAAACAAAAATAATACTACAAATTAAAGTGAGATCACAAGACAAACTAATATTAATTCCAAGTGATTGACATGCTATGCTATTCAACGGGTTTATTACAGCTATGGGAAATACATGTTGCAAATAAAAAATGACCTTTTTCTGTCTGATGCTATGTTAAGCAATTTTCAATGTAATAAAATTTGAAAACAATAATATTTTTAACAATAGTGATTTGAAAGAACATGATGAAATTATATCTGTAAGATAGTCGTGATGTAAGTAATGTTCATTAATTTTTTAAGTTGAATATTGTATATAGCTTCAAAGTTCTAGAGGTGTGTCATTTGATTTGGAAATTAAAAGAGTAAAAATTGACTTTTGAAACCCATCCTGATAACCATATTAAACAAAGCTTCATGAAATATTAACCTAGATAAAAAATTCAAGGCATATTTATTCTTGGTGTCATATTATGTACACATGAAAAATTTGTAACTCTGCAATTACTATTTTACAGTTGAAAATTATTTTAAATATTCTTCTTATGTTACACACCCTTTATCCCCCAGTCTCTCTTCTAATTGTATTTTATCATTCACTTTAAATAGATATAATATATTCTGACATGAATTCTTAAGACCACCATAAGTATATTATTTTATTTCATATTTGAGCACTCAAAATTCAATATTTCATTAATCAGAAACATAAGGAAAGATTTGGTATAACAGTTAACCTTAGACAGAAGCAAGTGTTTGGGCCCAGCACAATACTTAGATCATTGCAGTGATGTAGTATTTGTTGCTCACGGTTCTTTTATCTAAATCATATTTCTTCTTTTCAGCCATGTTGTTTGTCTGAACAGTATGAAAGTTGTTGAAATAAAGAGATTACTGGACTAGTTAGATGATCTAAAGGGAAAAATATCTTTGTACATGGTTTATTTGAATTTTGGTTTATATCAAGTAGAGGTTTCTAGAACAAGAATCTTTTGGGAATATTTACCATATGCATGTCCTCAGGTAGAAGAGAGTTGCACATTGGTGGACTTTTATAGACTGCAAAGTGAATAGTAACCTATACGGAATTGGTTGCTCTGAATACCTTTGAAAACATAAGCTGTCGACATGTAAGAGGAGATGCCATTATTTTAATTGTACTGAGGAACCAGAAAGGCATTTGGGAAGGAATTTTTGTTCTGAGTACAGACTGTGCTGGTTGCATCCTGATATCCGGTGTCCTCCCTTTGTTAACAATGTTGTTGAGAGAAGCTATGCGTCCATTTGAATGCTCTTACCACCGCAGCCTGTCCTTCAGTTAATGTGGCCATGGACTACAGTGGCGGGAAACAGTGTTATGTAAAATGACAGTACAAGTGGGCTTCTGGGAATGCTTTTTGTGAAGCATGTCTCCAGCACTTTGCTTCGCTCTTTCCTTTTCTTTCTTCCTGGAATGAAGAGAGCAGGTTGAAAAGCAAAACAGCTTTTATATCATACATTTTAAAAAAAGTCACACAAGCTTACATACTAAAAGAAGATATTTCTTCCCCCCCTGGAAGATTTATCTTTGTTTATTTGAAAGGCTGAGTGATAGGCTATGAAAGGAGACACAGGAGAAAGAGAAAAAAGAGATCTTTCATATACTGCTCAAATGGCCACAATATTTAAAAGAGCTAGGCTGGACGGGAGTCAGGAGCCAGTAACCCCATCTGGACTCTCACACGGGTTGCAGGGGTCGAAGTGCTTCAGCCATCTTCCACTGCAGAATCAGAAGCCGAGATGCCTGTTTTAAGACAAGTCTCAATATGTGACGCAGGCATTTCAAATCCCACTGCATTACGTTAGTTACAACAAGGATTTTTATATTGCTTAATTATGCTGCTTTTAAGTCTCTTTTTTAGTGTGTAGATGAATGTAATTCCTATATTCACACAAATAGAATGAATAACTTCAGAGATTAATACACCAACATGCAGAAAACAAAGCCGGAATTCCAGAATTCCAGCAATTCAGAGAGGCAATGATGTAAGTCTAAGAAAGAAAAACAGAACAAAACAGAAAAATAGAACAAAAAGGAATGATAAGAATAAACTATATTTCATGGATTTGATTTTTTTGTTAGTTTCATGTCTTCAAAATGCTTTCATCTCATTAAATTCTTCAGTGACTCATAGATCATACAGTAGCATCATTTTCTTCAAGAAGGTTGATTTTCTTTTTCATTTCTTCAGTGACACATTAGTCATTCAGTAGCATATTATTTAACTTCATGGTGTTGTTAATTTCTTTTTTTCATCCTGTTGATATTGTTTTGTGGCTTTTCATTTAGGGAGATGTGTAGTAACTATGTGGTGCAGGCTATCATATCTAGTAGCATGTCATTTAACTTCATGGCATTGTAAATTTCTGTTTTTATTCCTGTTGTTGATTTTGTATTGTAACTTTTTATTTAAGGGGCTATATAGTAACTGTGTAAAGCAGGCTATCATATCCAGATGTGAGGATACAGTGCAGTGTACATTTCTTCTTCCAGACCAAAGATGGACTTCCAATGAAACTGTGTTCTATATCTTGACAATAGCATGCTGGATTCTGCATCGTTCATGCCCACAGTGGTGGACATATGACTGTTTATGAAGAACTATACTATAGTATATAGGGGAACCCAGTGAGGGGGGAAGGACTTCAGGAGGGGATAAGGGAAATCCCAGGGCCTATAGAAATATATAATAAAATGCTAATGATAATAAAAAGAAGCAAAATAAAAAAGGAATAAATAGAAAGCAATTTAATATCTCAGAAACAACTTCTAAATTTATCTCTTGTATCTAGGGGACTATGGTATACATACCAAAAAGAAAGAAACATAAACCTAAAAAATAAAAGAATGTTTGAAGATTGGATTAAAATATATGGGCATTGGATATACTCTAAATAAGGTCATGCAATGTAAGCAAAATCATATTTATTTAATGAAGAAATTTAAGAACCTGAATCTTAAACCCTCGAGAAATGGTAGCATTAATGAAGGCCAGTGTAAACCAAAATAAACAGGTAGTGATATTTGAATTGAAACAATCAGACACCTCCTGAAAGAGACAACATTAAGGGTGAGAGGAGGGACAGAAAGTGTCAGTAGGGGCTGGGATTCAGTGTCTGACTGATCTGTGTCAACATTATTTGTCTTCTTCAAGTTTTCAAAGTTTTTAGTGTTCTGCCTATATAAATTTGCAGATCTAGAGCATATAAAAATGTATCATTATCTTGACATAATCTTCCTACAAGTACTTTTAAATTAATGAATATATATTTCAGCAACCATGTAAGGGAATATTTCCATTTCTTTTTCCTCTTTCTGTTATCATGCTTTTTTTTTTTTTTTAAAGATTTATTCATTTTATTACAGCCAGATATATACAGAGGAGAGACAGAGAGGAAGATCTTCCGTCCGATGATTCACTCCCCAAGTGAGCCGCAACGGGCCGATGCGCGCCGATCCGAAGCCGGGAACCTGGAACCTCTTCCGGGTTTCCCACGCGGGTGCAGTGTCCCAATGCATTGGGCCGTCCTCAACTGCTTTCCCAGGCCACAAGCAGGGAGCTGGATGGGAAGTGGAGCTTCTGGGATTAGAACCGGCGCCCATATGGGATCCCGGGGCTTTCAAGGCGAGGACTTTAGCCGCTAGGCCACGCTGCCGGGCCCTGTTATCATGCTTTTATTACATACATTATTGCTGGGGTCCGTGCAGTAGTTGTGGGTGACACAAAGGTGTGAAGAGAACAGCTCCTCCTGTTTGGCAGGGCCGGGGGAGCTTCCAGCTGTTTGGCAGGGGCCAGTAGATGTCTCTCTGACCACCTTGACGCAGTTTCACTCCTTGTTTGCATGGACTCTCAAGCACCCCAATAAGAATTCTGTAATCAATTGAGTCATTGTTGTTTGTCCCTGTGAGATGATTTTGCAACTGATGTGAGGTTGAGAGTTAATGTCGCTGATAATGTCTTGGTGAGTAGGCCTTTAACAGTTTACACACAGGAGCACAATTAAGCCCATGCCATTTCTGGATACCTACCTTATTGGGTGCTTAACCATTGCCTCAGAATCTGGCCCAGACATGTGGCATACCTTCTGGGAAAGGGCATGATAAATATCCTAAATATTAATCCAAGTGATGGGAGTAAGAGCTGAAACTGCTATGGCAGTAAATATAGTTACTGTGATCGTAAAGGTTAGCCTGTCTTTGCAATTTCTTTGGAACCACTTTCATAATTTTTAACTAGAGGAATTAAGGATGCTTTTATTAAAGAAATATGCTTTTAATTATTGATTGTTTATGAGGTTGTACAGACTATAGTTGTAGGGGGAATTTAACATTTGAAACTTTTGTCTTGGATTTTTATGTTTTTTTCCTTGTGACATATTTTTCCCATTAAATGATGGGTAAATTGTAGAAATAGAAATGTGGTAGGAATGTATTACTGATTAGCATGTGATTTGGCCTTGGAGTCCTTGCTGTTGCTCCATGGCTATTACTGAAAAACAAATAATGGCTTTCTTTGAAGCATATGAATACAGTATTCTGTATAATTATCTTTAGGGGCACCTGCTTAGCCCTGAAGTGCAGACAGAATGACCAAATGCCTGTGTGTCCCCCCCTTAATCTTGGAGTAAAAATAGAACAATTAGTTGTCTGTGTAGAAGCTTGTGATGTGTCTGAGAAAATAAGAAAGGACAGCTTCTTGAGCTGTTGTGAGGGGGAACCAAGTGACAGCGTCCCTGTCTTTCCTTATTCCTGACTCCACGCACCCTTCCCAAGCTTCAAACTCGGCTGGAGCTGGTGTCTGGCACATTATAAAACTCACAATGACCATTAGTTTTCTGTTAACTCTCAATTATCTTTTAATGAAATTACAAACTGAGAAACTTCTTTTATATTTTTCTGTAACTATTTGGTGACAATTCCTTTTTGTAGATTCAGATTTCAAGTAGTGTCATCTTCTTTCTGCCTGCATCTGATATCTGTTGGCTATAAATTCTTCAAAATTTTTAATGGAAATTTATCTTGCTTTCGGTTTTTAAGGCTATTTTCTTTGGTTTTGAATTCTAGATGGAAATTTTTATTTAAATATTTTTGTATGCATTTAAAATGAGGTAATATTGTCTGCTGGGTTTCTTTTTCTCATTTGTTATAAATAACTTTCAACATTTTTAGCTTTATTAAATGTACAACAGACTGTTTACTATTGTTCAGTCTGTTAACAAGGAACTTTTTCTTAATCTTCACTCTTTCTCTCGGTGTTTCACATTGCTGTTTCTCTAAGAGTACAGATCATTTATTTTGGAATGCCTAATATGCTTTTAGAAAAGTAAAGGTTTTGCATTACTGTATTTCATACATTATGGCCTCAGTCTCGGAGAAACATTTGGGTTTTTTTATTTTCTCTTCTAATTCCATTTTGTTATGTTTATATTTGCATTTAATCCTTAAAGCAAATTCATAATAGTTTTTTTTAGATATCTTTGTCTTCTACATTCATCTTTTCACTTTGGTTTTCTATTGACTCATTTAAATCTTACTTGTGGTTTAATCATACTGTTTATTTGGATGAGTGCTAATTTTCCTAACATTAAGATTAAACTACTTTATTGATACAATTTTTAAAAACATGTGGTTTATCCATAATAAGAAAACAATTCAGTGGTTTATAGCACAAAGTTACTAGTGTTCAACACCTGAAATATTGTAGCATTTTTTGTTGTCCTCAAAACATTCCCATAGATACCACTTTCTTTCTCCATCCTTTTGTTGGCTCGTCAATGACTGTTTCAAAGGTTATTATGCAATATTAGACTTTTTGTGTTTAGCTTCTCTCATTTGGCATAAAAATATCACTGCTCCTCTATGTGGTAGCAAGCATTAGTGTTTTATTACTTTTTATGTCTGTATAATAATCCATACATGTGTATATGTAATTCATTTATCCATTCACTGTTAATGGATATTTTAGTCTTGTGCATGTATACTCTATTAATTATAATACTACTATGAGCATAAAAATACCAGTGACTTTCTATGTTTTCTGTTCTTTATGAGGTGTAACTGAAATGAAATTGCTAAATCAAATGATAATCCTCACTTGTGGGGAACTGTCAGGGTGTTTTCTATGAACTGTATTTCATTACATATTGCCAATAGTATTGAACGGAGTTTTTGATTTCTCGTTAGTCTCTTGTATTATCAAACTGGCCAAATACCTAATGGTGATTTTTCATATGCTCTTGCGTTTTGTTTCTTTGGGATAATTTTGCATTAAATTTCTTTACCCATTTGAACCATAAGCTTTATTTTTCTGATAGTTTTAGGTTTGCAAAACAATTAAGCGGAAAGTACAGATTTTTTAAAAAGTTTTGAACAATCTTTTACTAGTTATAATTTAAAATGTGTTTATTATTTACACAGTACAGTTTTGTAGGTATAGGGGTTCCTCCCTTCCCCCCTCACTATTATTCTCTGAATTATCACAGTGATATTATGATGTGGTAGGTACAAGTAAAGTTAGAAAAGCTCATATGATGCTGTACAGATACATTTACATGTTTCAAAGTGGGAGTCCTTCTTTCACTTGGGGGTAGAGATGCGTACTGAAATCTAACTTTACGAGTATGCTCTTCTCCATTATACCATTCATCTGTGAGAGATTATGTGTGTACTTGATTATCTATATTTATTTTGTAATTTTCCTGAAAGTTGTATGTATCAAAGAACAGAACATTTAAACTCCTACACTCTCATTCTCCTCTTCATCCCAATTTCATCTGTTATTAGCATATTTCATTACTATGTTGCATTTGATCAAATAGACTAGCCAATGTTGATATATTATACTGAAGTCAACACACACTAGGGCTCACTCTGTACTTTTAAGCGTTGTGATAAATATATAAGAACATGTATTTATAGATGTAATCTCATGCAAAATTGATTTGATGCACCAAAATCCCTGTGATGTGTTTAATTTTTTCTCCGCTTGAAACCCATAAATGCCTAGAAATACTTATTTTTCCTCATTATAGTTGTAACTGCTTTTTCTAAAATACCATGCAGATGCAAGTACACAGTTTTTCATGTCAACTTGTTTCACATAGCAGTGTGAGTTTAGATTCTTCACTTTTTCCCTTAGCTTTATAGTCCATTTCATTTTATCTCCAAGTATTACCCTATTAAGTGAATGTACTACAGTTTGTTTACCTATTCACCTATAAAAGGACATTTTACTTACTTCTGTATTTTGCCAATCATCAGTAAAGCTGCTACAAGCATTTTTGCAATGATTCTCACAATTTTATACATTTTCAACCAGTTTGAATAAAGACCAAGGAACACAACTGGCAGATGATGTGTTAAGAGTTTATTTTATTTTATGTAAAAGGCTGCTGAAAGTCTCCAAAGATGGTGTATCAGATTACATTTCTAATGGCAATGAGTGACTTCCTATTGTTCATGTCTTCATCAGCATTTACTATTGTCAGTATTTGAAATCTAGTAATTCTATTGGTTGTGCAGTGGAATCTCAATATATTTCATGTTTCAGTTTCCTAATCACATATGATGTAGAGCATCTATTCATGTACTTATTTGACATATACATGTCTAATATATATTTGACTATTGACATATGACATATATTTGTATATATACATTTATAAAATCTATAAATATAAAATAAATATATATTGTATATAAATGTATCTAGTTGAAATTATATATATATATTTCATGTATATTTGATGAAGTATTTAGTTGCTTGTTAAATGTTTTGCCCATACTTTAATAAGGTTATTTGTCCTTTTGTTAAGTGTCACCCTATGCATGTGGCTACCAAATTTTTTAAGATCTTTATTTTTGTTAAATATATATGTATTTTTAAAGATTTATTTTTTGTTGGAAAGGAAGATTTAGAGAAAGGGAAGACAGAGAGGAAGATCTTCCATCTAGGGTAGCTGTTTCACTACTCTAATGACCACAGTGCTGGGACTGAGCTGATCAGAATCCAGGAGCCAGGGGCTGCATCTGGGTTTTCCAAATGGGTGCAGGGTCCCTAGGCATTAGGCCATCTTCCATTGCTTTCCCAGGCCACAAACAGGGAGTTGGAATAGGAAGCAGATAGGAAGCAGAGCAGCAGGAATAAGAATCTTTGCCCGTAAGGGATGCTGGTACTTGAAGGTGGAGAATTGGATAGTTGAACTATTGCTCTGGCCCCTATTTTAAAAATATTTTATCATCTTCTGAAATATTGTAGTGTGATTTTTCATTCTTTTGACAGTGTCCTTCACAGTGCAGAATATTTAATTCTGATTAATTCCAGGCCCTCAATTATTTCTTTCACAGAGTGTGGCTTTGATAAGAAATTTCAAACAGCATCAGCAAACACAAGGTTGTTTAGGATTTCTGTGTTAAGCATTTCCTTTACGGATCCTAATGTAAGTGCTATTAAACTTCTAGTTTCAAATGCAAATTGTTTTTCCTTTGGTATGGAATAAAGCAATTGAATTTCCCATATAAAAACTTCCTACAATTGTTAATTAGTTCTAAGAGTTTTTCTGTTAATTCTTTAGGACTTTGTAATGAATAATCATGTGAAAAAAGTTTCTTTTCTTTCTTGCCTGACTATTTTTCTTACTATTTTGCAGTCCATTTTTCCTGATTTTCTTGTTTTATTGTAATAATATTTTATTTTACTTAAACTTATAGTATTTATGATATTAAGTGCAGTAGTTATGTGATTTCTGAGCTTAATGGAAGCATCAAATTTCTCAACATGAAGTATGATGTTTGTTGTAGGTTTTTGTAGATATTTTGTAAATATATTTAGGGTAGAAAAGTTCCCCTTAGAAATATTGTAGTTAGCTGTAAACTATATTGAGTTTTTTATATTTTTTCTAAAACTTTCTGTAAATCTATGGATGTGATCACCTTTTTGTTATTTTATAATATGTGTTGTTGTCTGGTACCTTTTGTTTATATGCTCAAAAATCTCAAATATCATTATTTTAGTGTCTTTCTCAAAGGTTTTGGAATCCCTTCTCCTGTGGTTAAATAACATGCAAATCATTTAGATACTTTCTTAGATTTATTTTTGAACTTTGGTAATTAAAGGCGTGAAGCAGACTTTAGGTCCCTATTAGCCTTACGAAGGACGTTGTACATCTCATGTCTATTTGATGGCTATGCATTCAAAGAGATACTTTTTATTTCTGTCACAAAGTAAACAACTCATTTGTTTTTGTATCAGATCTGGGAATTGTCACAAGCTTCTAAATCACAGCTCCTTTTTTATTTTTACCTAATTGCCTTATCATTATTCTGCTTAGGTTAGCTACTGGTATTTTACTTTTATACATTTTGAACATGGTTTCCATGAATAATTCTGTTGAGAATATATGACATTTCTCCTTCTGTCTGAATTGCTATTGAATGTGATGTTACAAGGGTATTTATTCTGAAAACCACCGAACTTATAGTGACAATTCTAACACTATGATATATTTGTAAATAAATATTCACTTAGTTTTAACAATAAAATGAATTCAACTTGGCAAGTCTGAAAATATGTTTAACCAATATAGGAGCATGGTTACCATTTACTAATGTTTGCTACTTTCATAAAAGACACAGCAACCTTCATAAAAATAATTGTATCATTAATGCACCAACATAAAAATGTGCAAGAGTAAAAGAAAAAGTGGAAATATACACAAGATATATAAATACAAACATAATGGATCCATTTTGTTAAGTCTTATAATTATGATCAGGAAAGACACTGTTTATAGTTCATATATTTTAATCATGGGTTGAAGTAATATGGAATGAAAATATATATATTGCTGGATAATACACTGAGTCATATTATTTAAGGAAAAATAATGAAACAAACCTCAGAGAGTTGAAAAGTAGGAAAAGATGGTGGCATAACATTAACAGCAATGAAAAGAAGAAAAGTGGAAGATTTTAAGTGAAAATGATGCCTATTGATGGGTGAAATCATGGAAAGTAACTCAGAAGTAGGAGCTGTATAATGTCTGTTATACGTCAGTAATGAAGTACCTTAAAAACTTTTGAAGAAGGGCCCAGCGTGGTGGCTTAGCGGCTAAAGTCCTCGCCTTCAACACACCAGGATCTCATATGGGTACCAGTTCTAATCCCAGCAGCTCCTCTTCCCATCCAGCTCCCTGGTTGTGGCCTGGAAAAGCAGTTCAGGATGGCCCAAGGCTTTGCGACACTGTACCCGCATGGCAGACCTGGAGGAAGTTCCTGGCTCCTGGCTTTGGATTGGCACAGCACTGGCTGTTGTGCTCACTTGGGGAGTAAATCATTGGATGGAAGATCTTCCTCTCTGTCTCTCCTCCTCTCTGTATACCTGATTTTGTAATAAAAATAAAAAAGATATGCTTGTGCTTTAATTATAAAAAAAATTGAAGAAGAAATTAAATATTTTTATGTTGTTGACTATAAGCAATATGAAAATGATGTTTTTACTTTTACAAAAAATAAGTTAAATAGGCTAAATTATTTTGTTATTCATCAATAATGAATATTTCAGACAAACTAATTAAACTCTATGAAGCAGTTGGGGATTGTCCATGGGACCTAACAATAGACTTTTGTGTCATTTATGATACTGCATATTAGCATATTTCATTTTCCAGTAGGCCTAAAAATGTAAAAAAAATGGAATTCTTTTTAAATATTTTAAAGTTTAAAGATAATTCAAATTTTTCAGAAATGAGAGATGACTCATAAAATATATAAAAACAAGATTTCAAAACAGAAGACTGTATCAAGATGCAAGTCCATTTGTAGCATTCATTATATGTCTGTTTGAAGATGCCTAATTAGGGAGGACAAAATTTCCCAGTCAGGTTTTAAAGACCAAATTATAAGGGTTAACATTGGGCATAGCAGGTTAAACATCCTAAATGGACCCTGGTTTGAGTCCTGCTGGTAAGCTTGTGTTCCAGCTCCCTGCTAATACTCCTGGGAAAGCTGCATACAATGGCCAGGTTACTTGAGCCCGTGCACTCACATGGGAGACCCAGAAGTCCCTGGTCCTTGCTTTGGCCTGACTCAGCACCTGCCATAGTGAATATTTGCAGAGTGAACTGGCAAATGGAAGAATCTTTAACTCTCTGCCTCTCCTCTTTGTAACTTTGCCTTAAAACAAAACAAAACAAAACAAAACAAAACAAAACAAACCAAACAACAAAAAGTAGGACCCTACACAGTAGCCTAGTGGCTAAATTCCTCACCTTGCACATGCCAGGATCCCATATGGGAGCCAGTTCTAATCTCAGCAATCCCACTTCCCATCCAGCTCCCTGTTTGTGGGCTGAAAAACAGTCGAGGACAGCCCAAGACCTTGGGACCCTGCACCCGTGTGGGAGACCTGGAGGACGTTCCTGGTTCCTGGCTTCAGATTAGCCGAGCTCCGGCCATTGTGGCCACTTGAGGAGTGATTCAGCAGACAGAAGATCTTCTTCTCTGACTCTCCTCCTTTCTGTATTTCTGACTTTCCAATAGAAATAAAATAAAGCTTAAAGTAAAAACCAGCCTAATTATAACATGTCATTTTTATGTATCACAAAATTAAATATTCATTTTTCATTTTTTCATTTTCAAAATTTATCTGAAGGAGAGACGGAGAGTCAGGATTGTTAGCAAGATCAGTTCTCAAATGCTGACAAGAGCCATGGATGGACTATATCAAAACTAGATGCTAGCAAGTCTATCTAGGTTTCTGTACTGAGTGGTCAGGGACCAGCTTTTGAGCTGTTGCAAGCTGCAATATGTGTGTTGGTTAACAGTAAACTAGGATTCACAGTGAAGTCCAAACTTGAACACAGGTACTCTGACAAAGGATGCAGGCATCCCAGGTGGCTACTGGGTTGGTTGGTTTTTCAAAACCTACCCACTAATGTGTTTTATAAGTAAGACTTAAGAAGAACTTAAAAGCAATAGTATTGGGAAAAGGTAAAAAAAAAAAGCCCATGTAATAGGTATATTATACTTTTAAATTGAAAAATAGCAGAAAACAAAACTTCAGATTAGTACTGTAAGAAAAAAAAATCTTATGTGGCTCTTCTTTTGGCTAAAAACCAGGAATGGAAATATGGTAGCAAGATAATAATAGCTAAATCAAATCACAGATGAAACTAAGATGAATGCCATAATTTCTTAACTCTGAAGTTTTCTGCAGTGAAATAATTTTTCAAACTGTATGTCCAAAATATTTAACAATACCAACGATAATCCATGCAATTGGTATAACAATATGATTCTGATGTCCAATAATACTTTAACTATACTTAATTATAATGTAATCTGTCTAACACCCAGCTTATCCTGTTTTGGTCTATCCTTTTTTCATTTGTGCAATATTCTTCAGAATTCTAACATAATCCCTCTTCCAAATGGAGCTAGGTAAGTCGCAAAGTGATGTCCATAATTACTGTTCATTTCTTTTGCACTGTGTCATGTTACTCGATGAAAAGGTAACACATTAATGAAACTTACTGGAGTGTAAAAAAAGTTCCTAATTTAAAAATTACAAGAAAATTAACAAAAACTATAGCTACAGAATTAAATGAATTTAAAAAAATGTATAATCAAAGCAAAACTGACAGAGAAAGCAAATGAACATACAGTTCAAGGTGACAGAGTATATAAATTGATACATACCTCTTCACAAAATGCAAAAGTATGAGAATTGATGTACATAAAATATATTAAAATACTAGTGACAAAATAATAAATCTGGACCCAGCACAGCGACTCAATGGCTAAATTCTCACCTTGCAATGGCCAGGATTCCATATGGCACTGGTTCATGTCCCGGCTGCTCCACTTTCCATCCAGCTCCCTTCTTATGGCCTAGGTTAGCAGTGGAGGACATCCCAAATCCTTGGGACTCTGTGCCTATGTGGGATACTTTGGAAGTAGCTTTTACCTTCTGAGTTTGAATCAGTTCAGCTCTGGCCGTTGTGGCCATTAGGGAAGTGGACAATTTTTTTCCCCCTCTCTGGCTCTTCTTTCAGCAAATCTGTCTTTCCAATAAAAACTTATAAAACTTAAAAAAACAGAAAATGTCCCATAATAATAAGCCCATATAAAGAAATAATTCTACCATCACAGTGATGCAGAGAAGACTGAGTGGTTTACAATATTCCATCATTCCCAAACAATGAAAAGACAAACGGTACTAACCAACACAACCATTCACTGATGTTTATAAAGTGCTGGTCAAGAATTGACAGATATTTGAAGTAGGAAGTAGCACAAAGGGAAAGATCAAGATATAAACACTTGACATGTTCCAAAATCTATAGAAGTAATGTGAAGAGCAGAAGAGACATAATGTTCTTTGACATGATTAATATCATATACCCAGTTTTTTAAGAAGCTAAAAACAAACAAAAAATCTTTTAAAAGACTTATTTATTTGAAAGCAGGGTTCCAGAGAGAGATGGCAAAGGTTTTTCTCTCTAAGTGATGTAATTGCTGGGATTGAACCAAGGCGATTCTAGAAGCCAGGAACTTCTTCCAGATTGCCCATGGGGGGGACAGAGACCCAGGTTCCTGAGTGATTTTCCAAAGCTGTTCTAAGTGCCTGAGCAGCATCTGGATCAGAAATGGAGAATCCAAGACTGGAACCCATTCTCGTATGGAATGTAGGCACTGCAGGTAGCAGCTTGCAGCAGCCCCACCAGAAGTGTTTTTAATAGAAATAGTATTGTTACAGGAAAATGATAATATGCCTTATTATGTAACTGATTGTAGATGGTGGTGGTGGTGATGATGATGATGATGATTTACTCCATCAAGTAATTTAACAAATCATTGTGCATTTATGGTTCAAATAAACTTGTAAAAACATATTCATCTGGAATATTTGAGTGATGTAGAGATCGTGTTGTGATGATGCAGACAGGCAGTATATTTTGGTGGAAAGGTGTTTAGAAAATAGGCTTATGTCATAACTTCATTACTGCTTCAAATGTTTTGTGCTTTGGCAAATTGTATTCTTTCATCTGTTACCATTTTACTACTTTAAATTTATTTCCCATTATATGAATTTTTTATTACTGTCATACAATCACAGTAATATTTTGTACTGATTACTTGTAGTATATTTTAGCACAGGAAATCTTAAATTTGTGTTCTATACATACTTTATGCCCTTTCTGATGTTTGTTTGTTCTCATCTTTGTGTATTCTTCAACTCCAGCACCTGCAATGTATATCATCATAATCCAGAATTATTTCTGGCTTCTCTCAAGTATTCAGTTTGGTGGAGTAGTCAACTTTGTTGAATATGTAGCTCCCACAGTGGTGGCAGGTTGAAATAATAGGAGTGCCTAATTACAACCTTGACATACTCAGGACAGCTTACCATATTCTTTTGTTTACTTAGCAAATCGTGTACAAATTTTTTTGTTAAGATTTATTTTATTTTTATTTGAACGTCAAATATACAGAGAGGAAAATCCTCCGTCCGCTGACCCACTCCCCATGTGGCTGTAAGGGCCATAGCTGCACCCATCCAAAGCCTGGAGCCCATTCCTGGTCTGCCACATGCGTGCAGGGTCCCAAGGCTTTGAGGTGTCCTCGGCTGTCCCCCTAGGCCACAATCAGGGAGCTTGATAGGAAGCAGGACCGCTGGGACCAGAACCAGCACTTGAACAGGACCCCAGTGTGTGCAAGGTTAGTACTCCACCCACTAGGCTGACACGCTGGGCCCATATACAGACAAATTAAAGCAGCAGGACAAATATGTGTCCACCTTCCCCTGGGTACAGTTCTCATGTTCACACATTGACACATGCTCCATTGTGACTCTGTGAAGTTTGTCTAATGACTTGCCATTTTATATGCATTATGCCAGATGTGCCCTAAGCATTTATTAGAACAATTCATGTTCCCAGAAATTAAAAAAAGCAAATTTCCTTCTTTAATATAGGAGAGTACCAAAGGATGAATTGTCAACACCCAAATTCTGATTTCAACCAGTTTGAATAATCTCACACTGACAGATAATTTCAGTGAGAACCAGAGTCCTTGTATTAGTCTGCCACTATGGGTATAAAAAATGTGATGATTATTATAAATGAATAAACTATCAAAATCAGATTCAAAGTCTAAATACCTTTTTATGTTCAGTCAGGCAACTGATAATCAAACCACTTTCCTAAACGATGTTTTATTCACTTAAATGGTAACAAGGATTACTTTAGTTTTTTGGGATCTTTGGTGTTCCCATATGGATTTTAGGAATTTTTTGGTTGTCGTTCTTTGAGGAATGTCTTTGAAATTTTGATGGAGATTGTGCTGAATAGTTAACTTGCTTTAGACAATATGAATATTTTTTGAAAATATTAACTCCTGTGAAATCTATCATATGTTGCAGCTACTTCACTTCTGGTAACAGATCCAAAGGAAATAAAGTTAGCATATGAATCAGAAACTTTAACTCTTATTTATTATAGTCCAATTGACAGTATCAAATGTATGGGTTAACCTGGATGCCCCATAAACTAATGATTGGATATGGGATATGTGATATATATATACATGATGGAATATTATCCAACCATAAATGGAATGAATTCCTGATATTTGCAACAAAATGGGTGGAACTGAAGATCAACATGAGAAATTATGTAAACCAGACAAAGACTAATATCACATACTTTCCTCTAACTTATAGAGTTTAGTATTCAAAGAGCACAAAAACTCTGTCATAATATGTGGTTTATTAATGGTCACAGATATTATCTCCACCTACTCAACATTTATGTCTTTGGACTTTGTTCTAACTAGGGTTTTTGCAGGCATCTGGGGAATCAACCAAATGATAGAAATGTTCTATTTGTCTCTGTTTCTCTGCCTCTGCAAACAGTTTTGTAAAAAACAGAATTCACTGTCTGTCAAGTAAAATAAAAGCTTTTTTCTTTCAAAGACAGTTTAACATAACTGATCTAGAATAGAATCATGTTATTTCATCTGATATTAATATGTCCAGGTTACTTTGGTGTGACTAAGATTGGCTGGGAGATGTTAGCTGTGTCTAGTCCCAGAAACAAGGGCAATTCAAAAATTCAAGTCATCATCGATGCTCTTCTATCTATAATTTTTTTTTTACACTTTAAACATCATTTGTTCAGAAAGATAAAACCAAACTCAGCTTTTTTTTTGGTATGGAAGAAATGTAATCCAAAAATAAGGCCTGCAACATCATTTGGTCTGGCCCTGCAAAGGCAATCACAGGTGGGACTTGGCATTCAGTAAATCTATAGCAGACTAATTTTTAAATTGATAATTTGGTTGGGCCATAAGAAATATTGTAAATATCCAAATGGTCCTTGGAAGAAAGAAATTCCCCATTCTAGATAGAATAGGACATTTTTCTGTATTTTGATTGATCTAAATTTTGTCTGAAAAAATGAAATACCATTGAAAAGAAAAATGAATATGGAAAATCCACAGGTTGAAAATATGTGTGATTTCATACTTAAATATTAATTTCTTATTAATCATTAACTTAGAATAATAGGGAAAGGGGCTCGGCAGCGTGGCCTAGCGGCTAAGGTCCTCGCCTTGATCCCATATGGCTGCTGGTTCTAATCCCGGCAGCTCCACTTCCTCTCTATCTCTCCTCCTCTCAGTATATCTGACTTTGTAATAAAAATAAAATAAAATCTTAAAAAAAAAAAAAAAGAAGAATAGGGAAAGGTAATACTGGTTTCTTTGATATGACCAGATTTTGGAGGAAGTTCAACATTATTTCAATTATGTATTCTGATGCATGGATGGTTACAAATCAAGTTCATGGTATTACTATGTTTTAAAAATGATTTTAGGGGCCCAGCGGCGTGGCCTAGCGGCTAAAGTCCTCGCCTTGAAAGCCCCGGGATCCCATGTGGGCGCTGGTTCTAATTCCGGCAGCTCCACTTCCCATCCAGCTCTCTGCTTGTGGCCTGGGAAAGCAGGAGAGGACGGCCCAAGGCTTTGCGACGCTGCACCCATGTGGGAGACCTGGAAGAGATTAGATTCCAGGTTCCCGGCTTTGGATCGGCACAGCATCGGCCCGTTGCGGCTCACTTGGGGAGTGTAACATCGGATGGAAGATCTTCCTCTCTGTCTCTCCTGCTTTTTGTATATCTGGCTTTCCAATAATAATAAAATCTTTAAAAAAAGGATTTTAAATTCAAGACTTAAACTTGTGTTTAATACAACTAGTTTGCATCTGCCCAGTTTATAAAAATATCAACCAAAGAAAATTGACAACTGTGTTATTTGACATAATTTGGGTAATTCCTAAAATAACATAAGGAGGAACATAAGGAATAACTAACAAGCAATTTTTTAATAAAGTGAATCTTTTTCATTCTTTAAACAAAGCATTTGAATGACTGTAATTAGCTACATAGTGGTAAATGTATTATTTATTGTGTAGATACATTTCAATGAGTACAGAAAAGAAATGTTTCTCTTAAGTAGTGCTGTATTTTGGATGAAAAGATCAATCTTTTCTAAAACTTTTGTTTATATAAAATGATCGAAGTTCATGTGCATTGCTAAACAGATTTAGGAGCGAAGTGTGAATTCTCACCCTAAGCTTCCTTTTGCCCATGTTCCCCCCCAACCCTCCTCCATCCCCCCCCTTTTTATTTTAACTTTTACAGTGGCTTTCTTTCATAACCACAGGTTTGATACTTGGACACGTAAAGAGCTCAACAAATAGCAAATAGAAAAAAATAAAGGACCATTGTTCCTCAAAATTATGGTCAAAGGTTGTAAATGGTAATCAAATCATCAAATGTCAGTTTTATTTGTAGATTACAGTTTTTATTCTACATAATGAAGTAATTCTGACTCATTCGAAATTTAGCAACAGTAATGTAGGACAGAAAAGTTTTAATGCTGAGACTTTTTTTTCTTCCAAGATTTCATAATAGTTTGTGTACATTATTTCTTTTTTAAATTAATTTTTTAAAATTTTATTTTTGGTGATTTTTATGTAGTGATTAGGGTGTGAAGGGTCAAGGGCTAGAACAAAGTGGGTGAGACCATTGTTTCCACACTCTTTTTTCCTTTCTGTATCTGGAGGGGAGAAATAAGGGGAATAGCCACACCTAGCCTCCCAGCCATTCCAGGGTCTCTTGTGGGGTATGCTCTGAGGCTCCTGGTTAAATGGTTTTAATAGCTGAGCAATTCTGAATTGCTGTCAATCTCGCCACTCCAAGCATGACAGTATCTCTCCAGAATCCATTAGCTGACATAGTTAGTCCACCTTAGAGTCTCTGCCCAGATATGCACTGCCAATGTTTGGGTAGGGAGGTGGTCAAGTTGTTTTGTCTGTTGTCCTCTGTTATGGTCCCAGGTATCTTCTGCAGGCTCCAATGTACTGTCACATTCTCCATGTACAACTGGATATGTTGTCAATTGAGAGTGTTCATTAAAGTGCTATCTGTGGTGCCAGACAATGATATTTGTTCACCTGCGTGATAGGATAGATAGTAGAATATGGGTACCACATGGAGCTCTTTGCTCCCAATGGAACAGGGATTAGAGGGAATATGAATGAGTACTTACAATAGTTTATAAATTAAATAGGTCATAAAAATGTATTTTATATAAGAGGAAATAAGTCACGTACAGATAGAA
This sequence comes from Ochotona princeps, assembly GCF_030435755.1. Classification (NCBI taxonomy): domain Eukaryota; kingdom Metazoa; phylum Chordata; class Mammalia; order Lagomorpha; family Ochotonidae; genus Ochotona; species Ochotona princeps. The sequence goes on along the minus strand of NC_080836.1, from coordinate 63,599,159 downwards.
AGTAGCTGTAATTGGGTAGAAAATGTAAAGGAATGGAATAGGAAAATATGTTTATTCTGAAACTTTAAAGGATAATACAAGTTTTTCCAATCTCTAGTTAGTATTTGATCATTCTTAATAAGCTTGAAAATGTCATAAAGTCTATTTTATAGTGAATAATCAAAATATATTATAATGGCTTGAGGAATTTTTCCCATTCTTTTGTGGATCCCAAGTAGATATTCCATTTTTTGTGTGTAATCCATAAAAATTTATTGTATATAGATGAACAAAATATTACAAATACATGTAGTGGACATTAAAGTAGACAAATTTTGTTGGTGATTGTGTCTCTTGTCCATATATAGATAATCAAACATAATTTTAGTATTTCAGACATGGTTAGTTAAATTATTGCTATAATTGCTTGAATTCAGCTTTTATCAATTGTTTGCAACCACTGATAATCAAAACAAGGAAATTGTTCTATTGAAATCAGATGCTAAAATGTTTGGACAAACAGGATAAATAGAAGAGATTCATATTATATCAGATGGCCATAAAACAGCTTTTAAACAGATAAAAAAATTGAAAAGAGAATGGCTTACCTGCATTTGTTTTTATTCCAATGAGTCATGTGTTCTAAACCTAGAGGGAATCCCTGGTAATTAGAAGTAAAGGTAGCCAAAAGTTAAATTTAGGAATTTCTGTTTTGATTGAGAGAATGTATTGCTTGAATTCATCATGAAATTAAAAATGGGATTTCCAGTTCTTAACAAAATTACAAATTTATGCAAAGTATATCTTCCTTTTTCATACTCGATATTACTTTTTCTATTCAGCATTGCTTATGGAAGGGCCTATGACAGACTCAAGAGCTAAACTTAACGTACTAAACTTGATGTTACACACATTAATGTTTAACCATTACTAGCACTGTCATGATACAAACTGCACACATAATCATAAATATATGCACAGGCCTGTAATAAACACATAAAGTATGTATAAAAATGACAATGAATAATTTCTTTTTTAAAATTACACTTGATTTTATGACACAGTTTCATAGGCTCTGGGATTCTCCCAACCCCTTCCCATGCCCTCCCCCCATGGTGGATTCCTCCACCTAGTTGCAGTATTACTGTTCAAATCCAGTCATAATTCTTTCATTGCAAGCATGTACTTTGCATAGTATCCAGCATCTTATTGTCCAGATAAATTCAACAGTTTCTTGGGGAGACCATCTCTGGTCTGAAAACAGAGCTGGTGGAATATCATCCCATCCAATGAAAAGCCACAACATAACATCAACAACTGTTTACAACCTTATGGAGTTAAATGAAATGCAAGTTCTTAACCACTTCCTGTGACTACTTCATTGATATTTCAATTTTAGTTTATACACAACCGGCTTCTATACACCTTAAAATGGATATAGGGTACTATTCAGCTGTCTCATATCTATTTTCATTTTTGTATTTATTAGTTTATAGTGTTGAAGCATAATGTTTACTGAACTTGGTGGATTTTGGAATACTCCATGTTGGCTTATAACTCTAACAAGACATATGTGAACAGTTGAGAAGCAGAACAGTTTTAGGAGGGGTGTGTAGAGAAATCTTCAATACCTTAGTGAGGAATAACTAATCTTTGTATCCTACCTTGTAAGGTATATGTAAGTCCAGGCTGACCATTTCCTGTTTGGTACTAAGTTTTCCTTGTTGTTCTCTGTCTATCTAATCTAATTTTGGGGGTTGGGGCTCTCGAGCAGCCCTGATGGTCATTGCCAGTGAGGGCCCACTGGCAATGGGGATCGAAACTTGGAACTAAGTAAGGACCAGAAAAAGCTCCTCTCTTGATTCCCGAAGGAAGTGTACTGCTCTGTTTCTGCGAACTGCTCAGGGTTCCCAGCTGTTTTCCCGATGATATTGGCTCCTGCAGGGTAGGATTTGGGCTTCTTCCATCCCATGTGGGAGATCTGAAAGGGAGTGGATGACTTCAGAGTTCTTGACCTACAAGGGCAGTCCAATTCCAGTGGTCTCCTTGGCAGTTGGGATATAGCCCTTGGTGCCTGTCCTGATAGTCCTTGGTGGGGATCTGGGAGTCTCCAGGGTTGGGATACAAGCCTCCTCCTGTCCGCGTGCTCCACTCTTGGCCCCTTCCCCCACTCTGGGCATATGACCTCCTGTTAAGAGGTTGTCAGGACCACTCTTGATCTGCCCTGTATGTCTTTATAGTTTTGCTAATGGTCAACAGTCGGTGTGTGGTGCTTGGTGGCTATAACCTTGTTGGCATGGGAATCCTAAACCACCTACTCCAGCAGTGGGCCAAAGTGAATGATTTGCCCACTAGTTCGGAGCAGTCATTGTGCCCACTCTTAGAGGATATTTGAGCAGGGAAATGCCTGGACAGCAGCAGGTACTATGGGGTGGGTTTTTTTCACTGCTTTGTTGGCAAGGGACAATGCCAGATCATATGCAGACATGTGAGAACACGACCTGCATGAGGAGGTGAAGGAGCACCAGAGGGACAAACACACAAATGGCTGGTGCCATGAAGTGTGCAAGGAACAATACCGAGTTACAGGTGCACACATGAGAACGGGCTGACAACACAATGTGAAAGAAAATGAGCAAGGGCAGCAGCATGTAGAGCAGCCAAGAGAATAACAAATGCTGGTGAGGATCTGGAGAATGGAAACAGCTTTAGACTGTTGGTGGGCATGTATATTAGTGCAACCTAAAACTGTATGGCGATTTCTTAAAATCTAGAAACAATAGACTTGCCATATGATCTAGCAGTTTCACTACTTGGGTATATACCCAAAAGACATGAACAAATTTTATCAAAGAGGCGCCTGCATCATCATGCTTATAGCAGTACAGTATTCAAAATCTGGACTCAGCCAAGATGCTGCTTATTGGATGAATGGAAATAAATTTGGTATATGCAAATAATAGAAAACCATAACATTGTACCATTTGCATCAAAATGAATGCAACCAGAGGATGTAACTTAAAAGAAAAAGATTTTAAAATTTGCTTGACAGAGTTACAGAGAGAAGAGACTGAGATATCCTCTGTTGGAATACATCCAGTGGGGCAGCTGGGACAGCAGAGGCCTGTGGGATCCTGTTGAAAAGAGGCTCCCAAGAAAGAGGAGGTGGAGAGCCACTTACCCAGAGTGCACTCTTGTCCCCAGTGAAGCCTTTTTTCATGCTTCCATGATATATTACAAACATTTGTGTTTAATTAACTTATCCTAGATTAAAGTAGTGCTCCTTATCAGCATCTCACACCAATGGTGCTTTGATCCTGGTTCCTTGTTAGCTCTCCTGGAACTCCCTGCTTACACACATGTTACATGAATTGTAAACCAAACCTGATAATTGTAACTGATGTCTGAGCTAAATTATGTTTAAGTGTTGCTTTGCCGAATGTATATAAACTGGAATGCTGGAAATAAACTTTGTCAGTTACCTAAGAGAGCACTGTCCCCCATTTCTTTTCAGTCACATCTCTTCCTCAGGAACCTGCAAGGTAAACTTGCAATCCTCCATCCCTGGTTGACTCTCCAAAGAGGATGACAATTCGGTCACTGGCTGAAGGTTGCAGCCAGAAACTTCCTCAAGTCTCCCATGTGGAGCACTGGCCCAAGGATTGAGCCATCCTCGGTTGCTTTCCCAGGCACAGCAGCAAAAGGTGGATCATAAGTAGAGCCTCTGGGACTGGCACTGGTACCAACATGGGATGCTGGCATTGGAGGCAGTAGCTAAACTAGCTGTACTAGCCCCTTAGGACATCATGTTGAGTGAAATAAGCTGTATCCAGAAAAACAAATACCACATGCCCTACCTTACATGTGGGACCAAAATTTTGAAAATTTAAGAAAGAAAAAACACTAAAAGACAAAAAGAAAAAAGAAAATACGTCTATGTGTATCAGTATTGTTGCAAATATAATTTTATAAAACTTTATTTCATGCCTTTGTATGAAACAAATAGTTTCCAAACCAATAGTTCAAAACCTATGTTTAAGGATGTCATACTACTCTAAGTTTGTTTTTATGTGATTATTTTAAAATTTATCATATATGGGTAAAATGATCACTAAACTAGTCTATTTTGCTTTTTACTGGATAACCATTACTGTCATATAAAATTAAAGTACATTGTCACAAAAACTAAAAAAGAAAGAGGGAGAGAACATGAAAGGGAGAAGGGAGATAGGAATAAACTATCATTTTTATAATTGCAACTATGAATTATATTTAACATGTTAAAAACTAAAGCATAAAAAATTCTCAAAATATTCACATTTCACTGGATAAGCACATAACAATTTGTACATTCATATTTAATGATAAATAATTGGCACAAAAATGTCCATAAGGTCACTGTAGACATTTGAGTGTTGCAACTCATTGGGTAATAGTGAAAGAATCCAAAGATTACTTTGAAGTTTTTTTCTTTGTGTAGTATGTCACAAGCTGAATGAAACTGAGACATCATTTTTATGTTCCTTCCTGTTAGAAAATTACTTTTGTATATCCTAATATGGCAGTTAAAATTCTTCTGGGGATTACATTTCGATTTTTTTGTAGCAACAGTAAAAGCAATATGGAGAAAGTTAAATTGTTTGTGACTGCTTAGACAACACTGATTTCACACAAAGTGTCATCCCTCCAGGAATGAACTGTCATGTTATAGAACTAGCACAGAAAAGTGGAGTAAATGGGTTGTATAATAATGCATGTTGACTTTGAAAATTCTGTTTGTATCCTCAGTTTTTATAGTATTCTACTTGTCAGTATAATCAAGTATTCGTGCAGATTATATCATAAACATATGTCAAGTTCAGTCACACTGAGGTAACCATTTTCTTACTGATGCTTAGTTTTTTTTTTTTTTTTTACTATTTGAGTAGTGTTTGTTTCAAAAAATTGAAACATATGGAGAAATTAATACAATTTTTTATTCAGAAAATTTTAGTGTTTATTATTAATGATTAGCTAATGCTGTAGTGTTATGCAAATGTGTTCTTTGTGGTTCTTTTTTTTCTATGGAAATATAGTTTGAACTTCATCACAATCTGCTAATTCAGCAATTTGAACCACTGAAGTGCATGGTTTGAGAAAAATCAGAGAACTACAGATAAAAATGTTCTAATACATTACCTAAGCTGTGTTAAAACATAATGATTCAGTTAGGCTGATTAATAAGTAAATTATATATTAAAAGTGTATGTATGCAAAAGTATATATATATATATAGATATATATACATATATCTTTGTGTGTGTGTTTAGTATGTAGCACCATAGACAATAAAACTAGCATCTGTATTCATGTTAAACACGCTCATGATAAAGAAATGAAGACTAGCATAACAATAAGTGAATATGTATTGCCTTATGCAGAACATGTATTTCTAATCCAAATAAAAAGAGGACTTCTAAGGAAACAGTTAAATATACCTTGACAGCATGATACTAGATTTTCTAGTCTTTTCCTACAATGCTATAATACATTGCAATAGCAGAATAATAAACTTCTGTTAGCAAAAGACTATATTACTGTGATAATATGAGGAAAAATGGAAGGGAAAATAGGGAGGAAAGAAGGCGAGTAATCTCTATATCTACAAAACCGTATCAGAGAAAAGAATAGTAATTATTATAATAATAAAACCAGTAATTTCAGATAGTGGAAATGCACATGTAACTGTTTAGCTAATAGTTATTTACATAAAAGAAGGCTGTTGTAAAACTACTATTCGACTCACTGCTAACTTGACCAAAGATTTATTTTCTTTTAAAATACATTGGAACTTTTGTTCTATTTTATGAATTAAAAATAGTATTCTACTTTTAAGTACCGAAAGAAGATTTTTCTTGCTTTTTAATGGATTGATTCATTCAGCATTCTAATTATTTTATTAGTGATTAATCATTAGTTCATGCTTAATCACTAGTCAATAAATCTTACCATGCACCTTCTAGTTCCTTCATGTTATTTTGGGACCATCTTTAAAGTGATATTCCCAAGTCAACAGCCACATACATGAGTCTGAGAGATGGAAAGCCAGTACCAAAATCAATATGGTATTTTGTCATGAGTTTTTCACAACTTATGAACCTAAGTGGACAATTCTCTCGATATGATTGTTTCCTTGAAACCACATTTTTTAACACCTGAACAACTATCTCTTTATGATCAGTTGTTTGTCACTTCACATTACAATTCTATTTACTTCAATGACCTTCAAATAATACTTTACCCATTTGGGTATTACATAGTAAAATATACTAAGACAAGATTTTTGTATAATTGAGCACATATTTTCATAGTGCTTAATATATAATGTCACAAAATAATATAGAAATTTAAGTGAAAGATCCTTCTAAGTGTAAGAAAAAGCAATGCAATGTGTAATTTAATACAGTTTAAGATCTGTGTTGCAAGTATTTTTCAAGAAATCACCATTTGTTAAGTTTTGCAGTTGTATCATAGAATATATCCATAATCCGTAAACTATTGAAATAACTCATTTTATCTTGATATCTGTCTGAAGCTGGATTTTGGTCATATATGTCAAATAAAACAATTAATTTGCCAAACATTGAATACAGAAGTAGGGAACTTAGCTATTTTCATGAGTTTAGATAGAAAAGGAGTTTTCAAAGCTTTAAAAATCCATTTTCTTCTAGCATTTATTATTTTCATATGGCAATTATGTTTTCCAATAATACATTATTTATGTGGTGTCATGATTAGAGAATGTCCCTAAATTTTAAAATCAACAAATAATTACTTTAAAATATTTTCATTTTCAAATTTTAAAATATTGTTAGCATATTGCCTTACTAATGAATGATTTTCATACCTTTAAAAATAAAATAATTTCACAAAATACATTTCATAAAATATTTATGAAAATAAAGCAGTCTTGAGGATATGATAGAAAATTGGACAGCTACATTAGGAATATCTCACTCAATCAAAAGCCCCAACATAACATCAGCAACAATTTATAACGTTATGGAATTAATTGACATAGTATTGAGTAACCAATATGTTAAAAAATGCAAGTTATTAACCACATCCTGTGACTACTTCATTGACATTTCAATTTTAATTTCTATACAACCGAGTTCTATACATCTTAAAATGGCTATAGATACTCTGCTGGCTCTACCTTCAGACCAGAGATGGTCTCCCCAACAAGCTGTTGAACTTATCTGGACAATAAGATGCTGGACTCATTTATGCTTAGTATATACTTGCAATGAAACAATCTCAACTGAACTTGAACTGTGGTTATGCAACAAGGTGGAGGAATCCACCAAGGAGGGAGGGTTTGGGGATGGGTGGGGGGAATCCCAGTGCCTATAAAACTGTGTCACATAATGCAATGTAATTAATAAAAAAAAAAGTAAAAAAAAAAAAAAAAGAAAAGAAAAGAAAGTCTATTGGGAGCCCAGAAAAAAAAAAAAAAGGAACATCTCACTCAGAGCTTAAAAACGAAATTTAGGAATTGGTTTCCAGAAATAAAGAATTAAAAATACATATGAATATGTCTAAATAAAAATCAAGGGTTAAATTAGTTAATATCGTTATATTTGTTTGCAATTTATTTATTGTAATTTAAAAAATTATTTTCTTATTGAAAAGTCAGAATTACTGAGAGAAGGAGAAACAGAAAGAAGGATCTGTCATCCTGTGGTTGGCTGCAATGTTGACACTAAGCCAATCTAAGCCAGCAGCCAGGAGCAGGTTCCCAAGGCTTTGGGCCATCCTCCATTGCTTTCCCAGGTCACAGGCAGCGAACTGTGTGGGGAATGTAGCAGCTGGGACATGAGCCGATGCCTATATAGAATCTCAGTGCATGCAAGGTGAGGCGAGGTTTTAGCCACTAGACTATTGCACCGGGCCCTTTCTGATGTTGATTTTGATTTTGTACTGTGACTTTTCATTTAAAGGGATGCATAGTAACTGTGTAATGGAGACTATCATATCCAGATGTGAGGATACAATGAAGTGTGCATCTCTAATTCCAGAATAAAGATGGATTCCCAATGAAACAGTTTACTATATCTTAATAATAGGATGCTGGACTCTCTGCCATCATCCATGCCTGCAATGGTGGACATATGACTGTGTGTGAACAACTGTTCTGTAGTGATGATGTTGGGGATCTCAGAGAGGGGAGGAGGGGATAAGGGAAATCTCAGGGCCTATGGAACTGTATCATAAAATGATAATAATTAAAAAGTTAAAAAAATTAAAATTTAACTGAAATACAATGAAATGCTGTGATATAGTAATAAAAATGTAATTCCATATATATGCAGTGGGATTATAACTTGTTAAGGTCACTAAATAACAATGATACCGGTAGTACATTTCACTATTCACCAGCTAACTAATTGCCCCTGAAATTCCTGTAGAGAATTCAACAGGAATGCCTAATGAGTTGTTTCAGGAATGGCTGGGAAAGGCCATCAATAGTAGGTGCTAGTTCAATTTTACATAGAGTAGGCTTCATCTTAGCTGTCTGGAGCTATCCTGAGCAATTCTTTGTTCTTTATTCGTTCCCAGATTTTTTTCTAATGAATCAGTACTCTGCTTTTCAGAGCATCTTTTTAGAGAAAATACTTTTCCTGTCATTGATGATGCTTTAAGTACTCATGTTTTAAAGAAAGTAAAGTCTACTTTGTGAGAAATTCACTGCCTTTTGCTTAAAAACTGTATTTTCAGGCCCAGAGAATGCACATTCATTGTAGAATGATAATGCATACTGATGGTCATAGAATACATAAATTATAACTAGACTTTGATAATGTTGGAATAGTTTCCAAGACTCGCTTTCTTCAACTTGCATCTCTCAGAACTACAACACTCATATTCTGCTGTGACTAAACCTTGTGTTAACCTTTTCACAATGCCTATTTCATTTCCACCACCACCATGCATGATTTAAATATTAAAAAAAGTGAAGATTACTTTAAATTTCAGATTTTGATAAACTATGTAAAATATTCTTGTGTCTTAAAAATAATGTATACTTCTTCTTCTTGCCCTGTTCATATTCCTTCATGCTAATTAGACCAAGATTTTCAATACTAATGCTCTTCTCTTGTTTATTATTACTACTATGAGTTTCCTGATTGTTATTTTATGTTTTTCATTGTTTTCAAAATATGCCTTCTAAAAGATTACCTTTCTTTTGCTACCCTTATCTATTTTTTTTTAATTAACGGGTTGACATTCTCTGCTTTTATTGCTCTATTTAAATATTCTTGCTTTTTATTCTTATTTCCTCCTTGGTATTAAGCTGTAGTAGATTATATGTTAAAATTGCAGGTGTCTGTGTATTACAATTTATTTTTTCCCCACTGAGTACTTTTTTTTCTGTGAAGAATGAAGGGAGTGCATAAAGTACAAGTAGTGCATGGAAGGAAAGCAGAGAAATCACACGTGGAAGGACACAGTTCCAGTTGTTCTGAACAAAATCCCTGAGGAAGGCAGCTTTTGGTTGTCTGGGTTTTTAAATAGGCTGTACTGGGGAGTTCCTGTGATTGGTCCAAGACAGGGTCTTTTGATTGGGTAATTAGGTGAAAGTTTCAATTCATATGCAGCAGAGACAACAAAAAACACATGAAACTATCCCTAATGATGCATAAAATTATTGCTACTTAGATCAGTTGAGCAGCAATGAAAAACTGATTACAAGGACCAGCACAAAACATCAACTTGGTTCTCAGAAGTCAGTTGTTTATCTTTTCTCACATCCATGAAGGTTTACCTCCAGATGGTAAGGGGTGTGGCACACTGGTCTCATCTGTCAAATTGGGGATCTATTTCTCCATCCATTGCCCCTCTGGTGAGTTTGCTCTGATAGCCATTTAAGAGAAGGAATTATAGTCACTCTGTGTACTTCAGGCTGTAGAGGACCAGCAGGTTGGAAATACAAGCCAGGATTTCTGTTCCAGGGATCTCACCTGGGGTACTCAGGAGAGACTACTTGGTAGTTTCAGTTGTAGGACCATCTGGAGTTGGATAGCCTGTAGATGAAAATAAATAAGCATACAAGAAATTAAGAGAAGATTGTCATGAACATGCCAGTAAAAGGAATATGTTTAAGTCCTCACTATGTTGCATATAGTCAAAGGGTTAAGGCCAAGTAAAATCTAACCATGGCACTTCATTCTTAGTGGAGGTAAGCAGGTGAACAATAAGATGAAAATGACCAGCACTCTAAGCAGAAAGCTTGTTTCCAAAATAACTGTAGTTTGATGATGAGATTGAAGGATGATGGGATTGAAAGATGGTACCTGCGCAGGAGTGTTCACAACAAATTTAATTATGTTTTCTAAGGAGGAATTGAGCCTTTGATCACTTACCAGTAGTATTCATTTTACTTGTAGTTGTTGAAGTCATGTTTCAATTGAATTTAATGTTGGCTTAAAATGTGAGATCTTTACTAGGGAATGGTGGATCTAGGAATCCAGTACAGATATTTTATTTTATTTTATTTTAAGATTTATTTATTATTTTTATTACAAAGTCAGATATACAGAGAGACAGAGAGGAAGATCTTCCGTCCGATGATTCACTCCCCAAGTGAGCCGAAACGGGCCGGTGCTGCGCCTATCCGATGCCGGGAACCAGGAACCTCCATCAGGTCTCCCACGCGGGTGCAGTGTCCCAAAGCATTGGGATGTCCTCAACTGCTTTCCCAGGCTACAAGCAGGGAGCTGGATGGGAAGTGGAGCTGCCTGGATTAGAACCAGTGCCCATATGGGATCCTGGGTCGTTCAAGGCGAGGACTTTAGCTGCTAGGTCACGCCACCAGGCCCAGAATCCAGTACAGATATTTTTTTAACAGTGAGAAAATAAAGAATCACAGTATAGAGTCCCTCCCAACCTTCCTCTAAAGAGGGAGAGTAAGTTGGAAGGGACTTGACAGCACTGAGTCTCCTGGAGTATAATTAGGTTGGTGGCTTTCTAATCCCCAATGTTTTGTCTCTTGATGTCTTGAATAGCCTGTTGGAAGTTGAAAGGTGCTGTGATATATCTTATCATGTAAGAAGTCTTTGTACATTAATAGATCATTAGTGATGAGTGAATGATGGTGCAACATTTCAAAAGAACTGAATTTTAACTTTGAGAGGATAGTCCCCAAATTCAATAATGCTCTGGGCAAGGGATAGATCCAGAGAATATGAGTTTCCTGGGATAGTTTCTGGAGTTGTCTTTTGATGGTATTATCAATCTTTTCAATCTTTTCTGAGCTTTGCTATTGCTTTCTCAAATCTCCATTCGAGGTGAATATTGTAGAAAGTAGATGTGGAATTTTTTTTTTTCATCTGCTCCACTAAAGGAGATATCCAGACATGTTAAGGATTCCTATAGTCAGGGATATTGAAAAGCTAAATGAAGACATTATAATATGCTGTTCTGCTCTACAGGATGACTTGATACAAAACTGTTTGTAACTTATTGCTCCACCATCTGCTATGTACCTATGCCATTATCTGCACAGTTGGTAAGTTAAGATATATCTCAGTAGCACAACCTCTTATATTGTGATTTTGAGAAGGTGAAAAGGGAGAGCAGCTTACCCTTGCCAACACATTATAGCTTTTATGTATACATTGTAGCTATTTCTGCTGTAAGAAATGAATTAACTGACAAATAAGATATTCAAAGGGCCTGGGTAGTATAGTATCAACATGGTACAGAGATTAAACTATGAAGAGCTAATATTTCTAAAGATTAGAGGCAATTACTTTCTATTGAAAGATAATTTGAAGTAAAAGGTATTGCTTTGTCAGAAATTTGTGATCTCATGTTATTTTGCTAGTCTGAAGACTTTTAAGAATTTTTGCTGTATCTTCAAACCCTCATGTCTCTATTATATTATACTTTTTCTGTCTCAAAGAGATTGATATTTTAATTTTTATGTTTTCTATCATTTTGAATTCCTGGTGATAATAGCACAAAATGAGAGTCTTTGCTTCATGACAAAATTATAGAATTTCTTTTGTACAAGAGTCCATAGTAAAATGTGATTAAATTAATGTGTAGACTGGCTGACACTTATATGGGGGAGCCTAATATTGAGACACAAAACAGTGAAATAATAAAGGCTTAAACTATATAAATTATTGAAAGATTAATGTGGTAAGTTAGATTCTGCCAAGTCCTAGTTCAAATTAACTGGAAGATTTGTTGGATATTCTGTGAAAAAAAAAAAAAGAGTAGGTGAAACAGTGAGTTAAAACACACATGGTTCGTTTTCTCAAGATTTGTTAAAGGAGGCATAGTAATTAAATAACCAGCATCAAATGTATTACCAGTGCTTGAGGACGCTACATTGAAATAAAGTCACAAATTTAAAATTTAAGGTTATGAGTATCTCAGAGGAAACAGTTTTAGACTGAGGGTATCTTGTAGGGGTGAATCACTAAATGAAATGCATGTTACGCAGTGAAGGCTGGTTTAAGTGGAATGTAATCTACCAAATGAAGCAGGTAATGTTTGTGTTGTATCAACAATCTTCTCCCTTCGCTTTGTGGGAACAGAACTAGAACACACTTCTAATCTCCCTGAAGTAGGAGTGCCAATGCCATTGTTTCCGTCTATGAAGTATAAATAGAAACTCTGTGTGCCATTCTGAGCTGGTACTTTCAAAGAAGAGGCTCTTGGAATTCTTAATAACTTAATAAGAAGCTCTTAATTTTTATTTTTTCTATATCTTTTATCCTGAGAAGCCATATTAGCTACTAAGACATATTGAACCTGGAAAGTTGAAGATGATTCCAGTCCTGTATTATGTATTGTAGCCTCCATGCAAATAGCAGTGAATTGTGGCTACAAATTAATTACATGCTTTTAAATGACATGTACAGCTGAAAATTTCATGTCACAAGGTAGAATGATGAACAGTTTTGGGGGCTGCAGTTAGGTAGCTCTTGGGTAAATCCAATTGTTAATTTGAGTTTGAATGTCAGATTTCTCATTACTTATGAAACTGACACATTTAGTATATTAAATATGTTAAATGCTGGTTATTTTGGCTCAACACTCTTAAATTTCCATTGTTGTTTAGGCGTATTCATGTTATTTCTGTATTTATAGCGATGCCTCTAACAGTTCTGTGAGAATTCACGTTATCCAGATCTTAATGCTTTTTGGCCCACCAATACTCATCTGAAAATTATTAAAGATTCATTATGTGAAGAAACATTATAGCATTAAGCATTAGGAGCTCTATCACTTAAATTCAAGAAGTTACTCCTATTTTTTACTAGATTGTATCTACAATTGATTTAATTCCTTAAATATAATGAAAGTACAATAATTTAAGTAAAAGTAATACAATAATATATAATTTTACTCCTCTTCTCCTGCTCAGAGTTTTCAGGAATCAGATATTAACTCATGAGTTGCATCTGCAATATTTCTGCACCTCTGTTGGAAAAATGATTTTGATGGCTACATCATATTTTTCTTTTGCATGTCTGTCCCAGGAGCCTGACAGCTTGGATTCAGTACATTACATTACCTTTCACCCATTGTTCCTTTTCTTTCTGATAAGTCTCTCTCTCTCACTCTATTTCTCTCTTTAAAGGTTATTTTTATTTTTTATTTGAAAGGCAATCACAAAGGGAAGGAGAGAAAGAGTCAGAGAGGAAAACATCTTGTATCTGCTGTTTCACTCAGATGGATGCAGCAGGTCAAATGCTGCAAATGCTTCAACGAGGGAGCTTCATAGAGGAGGTCAAATCCAGGAGCTCCCATATGGTTGTAGAGTCCAAGCATTTAGGCCATCTTCTCCTGCTTTTTCAGGCACATTAGCTTGCACCTGGATTGCAACTAAAGAAGTTGGTGTTTGAAGTGGTACCCATGTCAGATGCCAGATCACCAGCAATGGCATGCCACAATGTGGCATGGGGTTATACAACAATGCTGGCCCCTCTGAAGTGATTCTTAATAGTAGTATTATTCTTACCAAAATAGTGTCTGAGATTAATTGATTTCCCTACGCACTCAATATTCTTTCCATTGTTCTTTCAACTGTAACATTTGTGCAGCTGATCTATATTTATTGATTGTTTCAAGACATGATTCTTAACTATTTTAACTAAAATATCTCCAAGTTACCTCACTACTAATTTAGTACTCTTTCTTTATCTTATTTTCAATATAACATATTAATATATTTAACTATTTTACAAGAGATTGTATGCTTATTTGTTCAGATCTTATTTTTCCCTTAGAGAAAAAAGCTTCTAAAGAATAAATGTTATGTCTTTTCCTCCTGTGGTATGGAGGCATTAGCAAGTGAAGCAATTTTTATTACCTTGGAATGTACTTAGTAAAATTTTTAAAATATTTAATGAAATAAAACTCTAGTTTCATTATTAAAAATGTTTCCAAAATGTGCATTAAGTTAAGGAAGTTAAACAAAGCATTAGTTTGGTCCCACAGGGAAACTAATACTGAATTTGGCATCATACAGGCCAAAAAAGGTCCTTGTGACCCTCAGACCTAACAGCTAACAGGTTCTGGCAAGATCAGCACCACCAACAACCTAGCTATATAGGACACCTTGTGTCCCCCTAATCCTTGGAGCTGCTCAAACTGGAAGTGGGAGAGAGGTTGTAAGGACAATGGTGCAGCCTCAGTACAGTATCACAGCACGTGGAGAGTGGTGAACCAGGAACTGGGACTATGGAGACCATGGTGAAAGTCTAACATAAGAACCCAGTCTTGGAACTTGCTGGAGGGAGAACTATTGTATACTATAGTATAATACAGGGAAACTCAGTGGGGGGATGATGGGGCTTGCAGAAGCAATAAGGGAAATCCCAGGGCCTATAGAATTATATCATAAAATGATGATGATGATAATAATAATAATAATAATGAAGTAAAAATTTAAAAACAAAACATCAATGTTGAAATAATTTAAAATGTGAATGCAATACAATAAAATGCGGAATAGATGAACATATAGACACCAATTGTATTGCTTCTAGAGATGCATAATGTGTAGTCAAAGAAATTTATTGTAATCTGTGATCAAAGAAAATACTTGCACCTTCACCCTTGAAACTTCACAAATCACATTTCCTCAGAATAAATATTACATATAGATTTTTCACACCTATTTTATTATTTTTTTCTGTGTTACATTTTGCTTTCCTGCTTTTTGTGTGATCTTCACTGACAGTGGCGGAGTAGGGGAGAGAAGGGGAAAAAGAAATCTCATTACTGGCAGGCAGGTAAAAATCCTGGTCCTTACTTGTTGTTTCTGTCATTATCTCAATGAGGTTGCTTGAGCACATAAACAGAGCCTCCTTGGGCTTCCCACTCAGCCTTTGTGGGTGTGGGTGTGGGTAGAGTTCTGTTTACAGTAGTTGGCTATTATCTTAACATTTTTCTTAAAATTATGTTATGGTACAGTTCCACCGGCTCTGAAAATCCCCTTCCTCCCTTTCTAAGACTCTCCCCCCACTGATTTTCCCTGTGTAATTACAATAGTATAGTCCTTCACAAATAGTGTATCATTCCAAAGTGTTTCATTCTGCTCTTTAAGCTTATTCTGACATTGTAGGTAGGGACAATGTAGAGAGTCCATCATCCTATTGCCAAGATACATGTAACAGTTTCATTGAGAGTCCCTCTTTGATTTGGAGGTAGAGATGGCAGTTTCAGTGGGAGTCCTTCTTTAATTTGGAGGTGGAGATTATTTGGAGTAGATAATAAATTCCTTGGTGCTGTATTTCAGGAGACAGTTTCTCCAATCTGTGTAGATTGAGAGTTAGCAAAAGCATGTGGAATACAAGACTTGGACTCTGAAGCCTGTGTAGCTACACATTCAACTAAAAGAAAACAAACAAAATTACCTGTACACATTAGTTTGAGTCATAATCAAACATAACCTGTACTGATTTCTAAAGCACTTTAATTTTTTAAGAACTGGCATGTTAAGAGCTTAGTTCTTCTCAAGCAAGAGAGAAGTAATTACATGGCAAACATCTAAAATACTTCATGTTCTTAAATTATGATATTCAGTGCTTGTAAATATCAATAATGAGTAGGAAAAGTTACAAAAATCTGCAAGTTCGTCTTTTGTGTGAGTGGAAAATTTCCTTGTTCGTACTTTTTTTGTTTGCTTATAAAGATAACTTTCACTGGGCTTGCTGATTCAAGTTTTTTTTTTTTTTTTAAGGTTGATTTTTTTTTTTTTTGATTGGAAAGTCAAATTTACAAAGAGGAAGAGAAGATCTTCCATGCGTGGATTCACTCCCAAGTGGCCACAATGGCTGGAACTGTGCTGAATGTGAAGCCAAAAGCCTGGAGCCTCCTCTGGGTCTCCCACATGGGTGCAGTGTCTCAAGACTTTGGGCTGTCCTAGACTGCTTTCCCAGGGCACAAGCAGGAGCTGGATGGGAAGTGGGGCAGCAAGGATTAGAGCCAGTGCTCACGTGGGATCCCAGCGAGTTCAAGGCAAGGACTTTAGGCACCAGGCTACTGTGCCAGGCATGATTCAAACTTTTTAAAAATATGTTTAATATTATACAAAATAATCTCCTTTACCCTTTACACAAAACAATATACACATTTTGGGCCGCAGCTGCTGCTTGTAAAAACATTGAATTTGGGGGTTGTGGGTGGGGTTTCATGAAACTTTCATTCAAATGACAATTGTCTATTATTGCTAGTTGTGTTGTCTTGCACAAATCATATCATTCCTTTGTGGATTTTCTTTTCTTCTCTTAGAAAATAGGCTAAGATTTCACAGAGTTAAACATAGAGTGGAATATGAAGATCTAAAATATTTGCAAGCATAAAATATTTTTCTTAATGCAGGTATTCAGTAACAGTTAAAATGAACTATTTAGTAGATTTATTTGTCAACTAGAAAGCAGATTCACCTCCAAAATTCCTCCTATTTTTCATTGAAGATTTAAGATATTTATTAAAGCTGTTTTGATTCCACTTTTCTTTATGAATTTAAACATGTTTCTCAAGGAAGAAACCAGTATTAAGCTGTTTTAGCATGTCAACAACAAGCTCAGAGTTAAATAGGAAAGTTTTAATTCTAGAAGGTTATAGATCCATTTGCTGAAGGAAAAATGAGTTTCCTTTCTTTATATGGAGACATATAAACGAGGTTATAAAGAACTCAAAATGAGAGAATAGCATAAGCAACTGGCATGATCAAGAAATAAAAATTATATATATATATATATATATAGTCTCACTAGATGCTTTTAAAAGAGCATTTCTCCAAAGTTGAGTGCTTAAGGTCAAGGATGGGAGAAAGTTCATGAGTCTAGGAAAAATGGAGATGTCTGACTTGTGTTTAAGTTATCAAAATTTTTTAAGATTTATTTATTTTGATTGGAAAGGCAGATATGCAGAGAGGAGAAGAGACAGAGAGGAGGATATTTCCTCTGATGGTTCACTCCCCAGGCAGCCACAACGGCTGGGGCTGAGCCACTCTGAAGCCAGGAGTCTCTTCCAGGTCTCCCATGCGAGTGCAGGTTCCAAAGCTTTGAGCCATTCTCATCTGCTTTCCCAGGCCACAAGCAGGGAGCTGGATGGGAAGTGGAGCCACCAGGATTAGAACTGGCACCCATATGGTATCCTGGCACGTTCAAGGTGAAGACTTCAACCGTTATGCTGTCGCGCCGGGCCCAAGTTGTCAAATTTTGATTAGTATCTGCTCAAATACAAGAGCAACAAGCAAAATATTAAATTGTATTATTATTATTTCCCACATGATTAACTACTTATCACTTGCACTTTTCCTTGTGAAATGGTTAATATATAAAAGATATGAGTCATAA